>NC_135411.1:67276266-67281266 GCF_051991245.1 Festucalex cinctus
ACAAACAAGAGTCAGGACCCGTCCCCCCCACCCGAAGGCGGAGGGAGGCTACCCTCTCGTCCACCGGGGTAAACCCCAACTTACAGGCGCCGATCCGGGGGGCAATAAGTATGCCCACACCTGCTCTGCGCCTCACACCGTGGGCAACTCCAGAATGGAAGAGAGTCCAACCCCTCTCAAGAGGACTGGTACCAGAGCCCAAGCTGTGTGTGCAGGCGAGTCCGACTATGTCTAGTCGGAACTTCTCGGCCTCGCACACCAGCTCGGGCTCCTTCCCTGCCAGAGAGGTGACATTCCATGTCCCAAGAGCCAGCTTCTGTAGCCGGGGTTCGGTCCGCCAAGGTCTCCTCCCTTGGCTGCCACCCAGCCTGCACTGCACCCGACCCCTTTGGCCCCTCCCACCGGTGGTGAGCCCGTCGGAAGGGGCACCCACGTTGCCTCTTCGGGCTGTGCCCGGCCGGGCCCCGTGCAGGCCCGGCTACCAGGCGCTCGGCAGCGAGCCCCGCCTCCAGGCCTGGCTCCAGAGGGGGGCCCCGGTGACCCGCATCCGGGCAAGGGAAAACGTGATCCATTTTTGGTCATCATCATCAGGGGTCTTCTGAGCCGTGCTTAGTCTGGCACCTCACCTAGGACCTGTTTGCCATGGGTGACCCTGCCAGGGGCATAAAGGCCCAGACAACATAGCTCCTAGGATCATTGGGACACGCAAACCCCTCCACCACGTTAAGGTGCCGGCTCAATCTCCAAATTAATATACAAACTAGGCTATATTACCCAAATGCATGTAAATAAATTAAAATACAGTTCTAATTGGCTATTAAATCATATTTTAAGCACTACCGAACAGGGATCGCGAGCAATGCGCTCATGTTTATTCAGAGTGGCACGTACAGCCGCACTTGTCCGCTCCATTCCGCCTCGCCGACAACCAGTGCCGACGCGGTTCTCTTGGCATGACAGCACGCGATGATCGGGTGGTTTCTTGTCGAGTTCAGACTTGTAGTGTGACTACACGTCCGGTCCACGACACAGACCAAATTTATCGGGTAATCTGACAGCGCGACTGTCGTTAAAGACAAAAATGTCATGTAGTTTGATGTTGGCATTAATCTCCTCCTCATCCACGACACTTGATGATTCAAAATGAGAGAGCAGAGGGCAAATATGAAGGTGAGAGTCATTGGAAAAAGATTCAGATGGAACGCGAAAGCCAGACTTTGGCCCTGAGTTTACTGTCTGTGAGATCTAAGAGAGTGATGCATCCCCCAGAGCAGTGGTGTCAAAGTCCGGTCCTTGAGCGCCTGAGTCCTGCATGTTTTAGAGATTTCCCACGTTCAACACAGCTGATTCATATTTTAGCGAATCAGCGAGCCTCGCAGGAGCCTGATAATTATCCTGATCATTGAGTCAGGTGTGTAGGAGTAGAGAAACTTCAAAAACATGCAGGACTCAGGCCCTGGAGGACCGGATCTTGACACATGTGCCCCAGAGGCTTTATATTACTTCCCATTTTGTGAGATTGAAGTCATGGGATGCGAGTGTGTGTCTTGAGGATAAGCATGTGTGTGATGCTTTTCCCTGATATAATGCAGGTCTGATGCTCATTTGATTATGCTTAATCTTATTTGCTCATCAGCAAATTATATGTCAGTTTATAACAAAGTTAATATTGTGAAGATGCTGGCTTTTTAGTGTTTGAGCATTTCATTTAGCACTTGTGCAGTCAATTTTTGCTGGATTCCAGAAGCTGGAAATGTCCTACTTCCATTGCACTGAGCACGTATCCCTATTTTGTTACGGTAATGACTGAATACTAGCTTGTTACGCCACTAACAGAGATTGTTCTGTATGCAAAAAAAAATAATAAAAAAATAAAAATCATGCATCATACTCATATTGCTCAAAAAACGGTTGACAATTGGCAAAAGTACATTCTAGAAGAATTGAAGAAAAAACATGTTTAAGCACTACTAATAATTGTATTTATTTATTAGGTGTGCTTGTGTGTGTGGATTGTTGTTTGTCTCTGTGTGCCCTGCGATTGGCTGGTAACCAGTTCAGGGTGTACCCCGCCTACTGCCCTGAGATAAGCTCCAGCACACCCCGCGACCCTTGTGAGGAGTAAGGGTTCAGAAAATGGATGGATGGATGGATGGATGGATGGATGGATGGATGGATGGATGTCTTAGGGCACCAAATGATTGATTGTTTGTTATTTAAGACTTCAGGCAGTATAAAACCTTGAATATTTAATGTTTGACATCCCAACCACGAAAATGAAGGATGGAAGTCTAGTGTTTTAATAATGTATTGTAATGTAAGTGGAAGAATCAAGCAGAAATCCTGCCAAGACATCAAAACAAGTACAGAAAAAAAGATGGTGTAAGGGAGGGCAAGCCTAAATGTGACGGTTTGCCTTAATTCAAATGTACATGCCTTTATAATTTAAAGCAGCTATGTGGAAGATTTAAAATTTCAAATCGCTACTGCCACCTGTGGCCGAAAACAAACTGCACGCTCGTACACGCTGCACGCACTCGTACGTGCACGACCTCAATACTGAAGACTGGGCTCTTCATATCCAATTAAACTATGTTTTCAGAGGTAAGAAGTTTTATAATGTTATACAAAGCTGGCCACTTAAAGGAATGAGACTCTCGATCCCCACTAAACAATTGATGTCCACGGGACGTGCAGATCATATTGCTTTAGTCGGTCGAAGTCCAGTCCTGTGCTGTACTCCAAAACGATGTGCAAATTACGTCAATTAATTGGACCTCATTCCGATGTTAATATGCAGTTACATATTGTAGTCACCCCGCTCGACGGACGTCAACCTGATTCTTGTCATTATTAGTGTATGTCGTCCCCAGGCTAGCGTCATTGTGCATTAGCCGAAAGGTGGGCTGTCATTTATGGAAATTGACGATTGTGAAAAACATATAGACCCATTCACTACTTAGTGTGATACGGCCGTGAATGTTATCGCCATTCAGTAGTACCGTTCACATTCCGTTAGCATAATGTAGCTACAATAGGCTGTTTTCACGGAGGAAAATAAGGCAACATTTAGTCTGATTGAAACGCCGCAGAATGGAACGTCTGTTCTTCATAAAGTCATTCTGTTCTATTACATTCAACTTTGCCGCCCCTTTCACGCTAAATGTTGCCGTCCACCTCACTTTCACCGCAATAGTTACGACCGAGAAGTGATCGATCTTGAGGTTACTGCTATTTGAAAACAAGGTGGCAGGTGGCGATGTTTGTTAAATCACAATGACTGTCAACTGGACAAAGTAAAGTCTATGGTCATAACTTGTTGTGTTTTACACAATTTGTGTGAACAGAACGGGGATGATTTTTTGGGAGAATGGGAGGACAGTGCTATTGTCCCGCAGCAGCCTGATGGTACTGAGTCTGCAATAGTGGAAACTGAGGGGGTGCATGCCCGTGCAGCAATTCTGAAGTTTTTAAATACATCATTGTAAAGGAATTGTGCGTTTGCATTACTGTTTTTTGTTGTTTTTTTTATTAAATAAAAAAATATTAAAAATAATTCATTGAGCGTAAGTTTTTATTTGTGTGAAAAAAAAACAGAACAAAAACTCTGATATGAAATCGGAAGTATTTATTACTTTGGCATTTGGCTCATTGTGTCAACAAATCTGTTTAAGACTGCCAGGAAGCCCATTTGGAAGTCTCTGTCACGCCTCTGGTTTTGTTCAATCAGCTCACGTGCCACCTGTTGATCTTCCGTGCGTTCCTGCAGTCTGAGCTCAAGGTCCTCCTTGTGCAACCTCACTTCTTCGAGTAACATCGCTCTCGTGGCCTCCCCGTTCTTTTCGTCAAATTCGCGCAGGTAATCCAAAAACAGGTGGTCTCGGTCCCGTTTGCGCTTACCTGTAGGGATGTAAATGTACAATGAGTGAGTGACAAAAAACAAGGTGCAGGTGCCCTTAAATTATTATTTATTATAAATTATGTGAATATAGTTTTAACGTATAATTGGATTTGAACCATTGCAATAATAGAAGGGCTGGGTATAATACTAATGTCCTAAATCAATGGGACTTTGATTCACAAGAGCTAAATTCCAAATTGATTCCAATATTTTTGATTCAATTCAAAAGATTAATATACATCAACCATCATTTCTCAAATATGAAGGACCTGATCAAAAAGGCCACAATCATTAAATTCCAAATGAAATTATGCAGAGGCAGTATCTGCTGACATGATTTGAGTTGACTTTTGTTCATGGCTGTAGTGTGACTATAATCATTAGCAAGCATAACAATTTGTTATTCAATAATTGTAACTGGGAAAAATGCCACGGAGGAGGCGGGCCGTCCATTTTGTGAAGGTAAGAAATTTGAAACTTCTGTGAAAAGTGACTTTCACAAAAACACCAATATCCAAAAAATTTATACTGTACACACAAAGAACATTTCGTCATTTAAATTATGTCATGACTTTCTGGGGAAAATATATGTTAAAATAATGCCTTTATGAATCTATCAGTCTCCGAAAAGGAAAACGATTTTTTTTTTTTTTTACATTTTTTGTGTAAAACCCAGCCTTAACAGAAGTGCTATATTTTAAAGTGTGTGATTTTACTGGACATTTACCTGGACGGGGGAGCAAGGCAGAAGACTCAGGAACAGCTCTGCTGATTCTGCTCGGAGGCCGCGAATGTTCACTTACTTCATCATTTGAAGCTGTATCAACATCATGTACATCCATTGAGTAACAGTAAATAATTTCGATGAGCTTCAAGTTACATGACTTTGAACTTACTGGAAGTTGACAGAGGGGCGCAGTTTCCGCTTGTGGATGGACCATCCTCGCTTATCCCTTTCAACGCCTCGACTGAAACTGTCTCAACAGTCATGCAATGAGTAAGGGCACAGTGCAATGATTTAGGTGAGGGTAAAACACGCCACTCACATTATATCCTTCCATTTTTCATTACCGCAGAACAGAATATGCCACACTACATT
>NC_135411.1:67286266-67291266 GCF_051991245.1 Festucalex cinctus
GTCCTGGTGCCAAGTGCACATATGGACACCCTTATGCTTAAACATGGTGTTCGTTATGGACAAACCGTGACGAGCACAGAAGTCCAATAACAGAACACCGCTCGGGTTCCGATCAGGGGGGCCGTTCCTCCCAATCACGCCCCTCCAGGTCTCACTGTCATTCCCCACGTGAGCGTTGAAGTCCCCCAGCAGGACGAGGGAGTCCCCATAGGGAGCGCTCTCCAGCACACCCTCCAAGGACTCCAAAAAGGGTGGGTACTCTGAGCTGCTGTTTGGTGCATATGCACAAACAAGAGTCAGGACCCGTCCCCCCCACCCGAAGGCGGAGGGAGGCTACCCTCGCGTCCACCGGGGTAAACCCCAACTTACAGGCGCCGATCCGGGGGGCAATAAGTATGCCCACACCTGCTCTGCGCCTCACACCGTGGGCAACTCCAGAATGGAAGAGAGTCCAACCCCTCTCAAGAGGACTGGTACCAGAGCCCAAGCTGTGTGTGCAGGCGAGTCCGACTATGTCTAGTCGGAACTTCTCGGCCTCGCACACCAGCTCGGGCTCCTTCCCTGCCAGAGAGGTGACATTCCATGTCCCAAGAGCCAGCTTCTGTAGCCGGGGTTCGGTCCGCCAAGGTCTCCTCCCTTGGCTGCCACCCAGCCTGCACTGCACCCGACCCCTTTGGCCCCTCCCACCGGTGGTGAGCCCGTCGGAAGGGGCACCCACGTTGCCTCTTCGGGCTGTGCCCGGCCGGGCCCCGTGCAGGCCCGGCTACCAGGCGCTCGGCAGCGAGCCCCGCCTCCAGGCCTGGCTCCAGAGGGGGGCCCCGGTGACCCGCATCCGGGCAAGGGAAAACGTGATCCATTTTTGGTCATCATCATCAGGGGTCTTCTGAGCCGTGCTTAGTCTGGCACCTCACCTAGGACCTGTTTGCCATGGGTGACCCTGCCAGGGGCATAAAGGCCCAGACAACATAGCTCCTAGGATCATTGGGACACGCAAACCCCTCCACCACGTTAAGGTGCCGGCTCAATCTCCAAATTAATATACAAACTAGGCTATATTACCCAAATGCATGTAAATAAATTAAAATACAGTTCTAATTGGCTATTAAATCATATTTTAAGCACTACCGAACAGGGATCGCGAGCAATGCGCTCATGTTTATTCAGAGTGGCACGTACAGCCGCACTTGTCCGCTCCATTCCGCCTCGCCGACAACCAGTGCCGACGCGGTTCTCTTGGCATGACAGCACGCGATGATCGGGTGGTTTCTTGTCGAGTTCAGACTTGTAGTGTGACTACACGTCCGGTCCACGACACAGACCAAATTTATCGGGTAATCTGACAGCGCGACTGTCGTTAAAGACAAAAATGTCATGTAGTTTGATGTTGGCATTAATCTCCTCCTCATCCACGACACTTGATGATTCAAAATGAGAGAGCAGAGGGCAAATATGAAGGTGAGAGTCATTGGAAAAAGATTCAGATGGAACGCGAAAGCCAGACTTTGGCCCTGAGTTTACTGTCTGTGAGATCTAAGAGAGTGATGCATCCCCCAGAGCAGTGGTGTCAAAGTCCGGTCCTTGAGCGCCTGAGTCCTGCATGTTTTAGAGGTTTCCCACGTTCAACACAGCTGATTCATATTTTAGCGAATCAGCGAGCCTCGCAGGAGCCTGATAATTATCCTGATCATTGAGTCAGGTGTGTAGGAGTAGAGAAACTTCAAAAACATGCAGGACTCAGGCCCTGGAGGACCGGATCTTGACACATGTGCCCCAGAGGCTTTATATTACTTCCCATTTTGTGAGATTGAAGTCATGGGATGCGAGTGTGTGTCTTGAGGATAAGCATGTGTGTGATGCTTTTCCCTGATATAATGCAGGTCTGATGCTCATTTGATTATGCTTAATCTTATTTGCTCATCAGCAAATTATATGTCAGTTTATAACAAAGTTAATATTGTGAAGATGCTGGCTTTTTAGTGTTTGAGCATTTCATTTAGCACTTGTGCAGTCAATTTTTGCTGGATTCCAGAAGCTGGAAATGTCCTACTTCCATTGCACTGAGCACGTATCCCTATTTTGTTACGGTAATGACTGAATACTAGCTTGTTACGCCACTAACAGAGATTGTTCTGTATGCAAAAAAAAAAAATAAAAAAAAAAAAATCATGCATCATACTCATATTGCTCAAAAAACGGTTGACAATTGGCAAAAGTACATTCTAGAAGAATTGAAGAAAAAACATGTTTAAGCACTACTAATAATTGTATTTATTTATTAGGTGTGCTTGTGTGTGTGGATTGTTGTTTGTCTCTGTGTGCCCTGCGATTGGCTGGTAACCAGTTCAGGGTGTACCCCGCCTACTGCCCTGAGATAAGCTCCAGCACACCCCGCGACCCTTGTGAGGAGTAAGGGTTCAGAAAATGGATGGATGGATGGATGGATGGATGGATGGATGGATGGATGGATGGATGTCTTAGGGCACCAAATGATTGATTGTTTGTTATTTAAGACTTCAGGCAGTATAAAACCTTGAATATTTAATGTTTGACATCCCAACCACGAAAATGAAGGATGGAAGTCTAGTGTTTTAATAAGGTATTGTAATGTAAGTGGAAGAATCAAGCAGAAATCCTGCCAAGACATCAAAACAAGTACAGAAAAAAAGATGGTGTAAGGGAGGGCAAGCCTAAATGTGACGGTTTGCCTTAATTCAAATGTACATGCCTTTATAATTTAAAGCAGCTATGTGGAAGATTTAAAATTTCAAATCGCTACTGCCACCTGTGGCCGAAAACAAACTGCACGCTCGTACACGCTGCACGCACTCGTACGTGCACGACCTCAATACTGAAGACTGGGCTCTTCATATCCAATTAAACTATGTTTTCAGAGGTAAGAAGTTTTATAATGTTATACAAAGCTGGCCACTTAAAGGAATGAGACTCTCGATCCCCACTAAACAATTGATGTCCACGGGACGTGCAGATCATATTGCTTTAGTCGGTCGAAGTCCAGTCCTGTGCTGTACTCCAAAACGATGTGCAAATTACGTCAATTAATTGGACCTCATTCCGATGTTAATATGCAGTTACATATTGTAGTCACCCCGCTCGACGGACGTCAACCTGATTCTCGTCATTATTAGTGTATGTCGTCCCCAGGCTAGCGTCATTGTGCATTAGCCGAAAGGTGGGCTGTCATTTATGGAAATTGACGATTGTGAAAAACATATAGACCCATTCACTACTTAGTGTGATACGGCCGTGAATGTTATCGCCATTCAGTAGTACCGTTCACATTCCGTTAGCATAATGTAGCTACAATAGGCTGTTTTCACGGAGGAAAATAAGGCAACATTTAGTCTGATTGAAACGCCGCAGAATGGAACGTCTGTTCTTCATAAAGTCATTCTGTTCTATTACATTCAACTTTGCCGCCCCTTTCACGCTAAATGTTGCCGTCCACCTCACTTTCACCGCAATAGTTACGACCGAGAAGTGATCGATCTTGAGGTTACTGCTATTTGAAAACAAGGTGGCAGGTGGCGATGTTTGTTAAATCGCAATGACTGTCAACTGGACAAAGTAAAGTCTATGGTCATAACTTGTTGTGTTTTACACAATTTGTGTGAACAGAACGGGGATGATTTTTTGGGAGAATGGGAGGACAGTGCTATTGTCCCGCAGCAGCCTGATGGTACTGAGTCTGCAATAGTGGAAACTGAGGGGGTGCATGCCCGTGCAGCAATTCTGAAGTTTTTAAATACATCATTGTAAAGGAATTGTGCGTTTGCATTACTGTTTTTTGTTGTTTTTTTTATTAAATAAAAAAATATTAAAAATAATTCATTGAGCGTAAGTTTTTATTTGTGTGAAAAAAAAACAGAACAAAAACTCTGATATGAAATCGGAAGTATTTATTACTTTGGCATTTGGCTCATTGTGTCAACAAATCTGTTTAAGACTGCCAGGAAGCCCATTTGGAAGTCTCTGTCACGCCTCTGGTTTTGTTCAATCAGCTCACGTGCCACCTGTTGATCTTCCGTGCGTTCCTGCAGTCTGAGCTCAAGGTCCTCCTTGTGCAACCTCACTTCTTCGAGTAACATCGCTCTCGTGGCCTCCCCGTTCTTTTCGTCAAATTCGCGCAGGTAATCCAAAAACAGGTGGTCTCGGTCCCGTTTGCGCTTACCTGTAGGGATGTAAATGTACAATGAGTGAGTGACAAAAAAACAAGGTGCAGGTGCCCTTAAATTATTATTTATTATAAATTATGTGAATATAGTTTTAACGTATAATTGGATTTGAACCATTGCAATAATAGAAGGGCTGGGTATAATACTAATGTCCTAAATCAATGGGACTTTGATTCACAAGAGCTAAATTCCAAATTGATTCCAATATTTTTGATTCAATTCAAAAGATTAATATACATCAACCATCATTTCTCAAATATGAAGGACCTGATCAAAAAGGCCACAATCATTAAATTCCAAATGAAATTATGCAGAGGCAGTATCTGCTGACATGATTTGAGTTGACTTTTGTTCATGGCTGTAGTGTGACTATAATCATTAGCAAGCATAACAATTTGTTATTCAATAATTGTAACTGGGAAAAATGCCACGGAGGAGGCGGGCCGTCCATTTTGTGAAGGTAAGAAATTTGAAACTTCTGTGAAAAGTGACTTTCACAAAAACACCAATATCCAAAAAATTTATACTGTACACACAAAGAACATTTCGTCATTTAAATTATGTCATGACTTTCTGGGGAAAATATATGTTAAAATAATGCCTTTATGAATCTATCAGTCTCCGAAAAGGAAAACGATTTTTTTTTTTTTTACATTTTTTGTGTAAAACCCAGCCTTAACAGAAGTGCTATATTTTAAAGTGTGTGATTTTACTGGACATTTACCTGGACGGGGGAGCAAGGCAGAAGACTCAGGAACAGCTCTGCTGATTCTGCTCGGAGGCCGCGAATGTTCACTTACTTCATCA
>NC_135411.1:67296266-67301266 GCF_051991245.1 Festucalex cinctus
TCAATGTCCCCCGCCTCCCCCGAGACAAGGGAAAAGCTCTGCCGGAGGTGGGCATTGAAACTCTTTCTGACCGGGGATTCCGCCAGACGTTCCCAGCAAACCCTCACAATATGTTTGGGTCTGCCAGGTCGGACCGGCATCTTCCCCCACCATCGGAGCCAACACACCACCAGGTGGTGATCAATTGACAGCTCCGCCCCTCTCTTCACCCGAGTGTCCAAAACATGCGGCCGCAAATCCGATGACACGACTACAAAGTCGATCATCGAACTGCGGCCTAGGGTGTCCTGGTGCCAAGTGCACATATGGACACCCTTATGCTTAAACATGGTGTTCGTTATGGACAAACCGTGACGAGCACAGAAGTCCAATAACAGAACACCGCTCGGGTTCCGATCAGGGGGGCCGTTCCTCCCAATCACGCCCCTCCAGGTCTCACTGTCATTCCCCACGTGAGCGTTGAAGTCCCCCAGCAGGACGAGGGAGTCCCCATAGGGAGCGCTCTCCAGCACACCCTCCAAGGACTCCAAAAAGGGTGGGTACTCTGAGCTGCTGTTTGGTGCATATGCACAAACAAGAGTCAGGACCCGTCCCCCCCACCCGAAGGCGGAGGGAGGCTACCCTCTCGTCCACCGGGGTAAACCCCAACTTACAGGCGCCGATCCGGGGGGCAATAAGTATGCCCACACCTGCTCTGCGCCTCACACCGTGGGCAACTCCAGAATGGAAGAGAGTCCAACCCCTCTCAAGAGGACTGGTACCAGAGCCCAAGCTGTGTGTGCAGGCGAGTCCGACTATGTCTAGTCGGAACTTCTCGGCCTCGCACACCAGCTCGGGCTCCTTCCCTGCCAGAGAGGTGACATTCCATGTCCCAAGAGCCAGCTTCTGTAGCCGGGGTTCGGTCCGCCAAGGTCTCCTCCCTTGGCTGCCACCCAGCCTGCACTGCACCCGACCCCTTTGGCCCCTCCCACCGGTGGTGAGCCCGTCGGAAGGGGCACCCACGTTGCCTCTTCGGGCTGTGCCCGGCCGGGCCCCGTGCAGGCCCGGCTACCAGGCGCTCGGCAGCGAGCCCCGCCTCCAGGCCTGGCTCCAGAGGGGGGCCCCGGTGACCCGCATCCGGGCAAGGGAAAACGTGATCCATTTTTGGTCATCATCATCAGGGGTCTTCTGAGCCGTGCTTAGTCTGGCACCTCACCTAGGACCTGTTTGCCATGGGTGACCCTGCCAGGGGCATAAAGGCCCAGACAACATAGCTCCTAGGATCATTGGGACACGCAAACCCCTCCACCACGTTAAGGTGCCGGCTCAATCTCCAAATTAATATACAAACTAGGCTATATTACCCAAATGCATGTAAATAAATTAAAATACAGTTCTAATTGGCTATTAAATCATATTTTAAGCACTACCGAACAGGGATCGCGAGCAATGCGCTCATGTTTATTCAGAGTGGCACGTACAGCCGCACTTGTCCGCTCCATTCCGCCTCGCCGACAACCAGTGCCGACGCGGTTCTCTTGGCATGACAGCACGCGATGATCGGGTGGTTTCTTGTCGAGTTCAGACTTGTAGTGTGACTACACGTCCGGTCCACGACACAGACCAAATTTATCGGGTAATCTGACAGCGCGACTGTCGTTAAAGACAAAAATGTCATGTAGTTTGATGTTGGCATTAATCTCCTCCTCATCCACGACACTTGATGATTCAAAATGAGAGAGCAGAGGGCAAATATGAAGGTGAGAGTCATTGGAAAAAGATTCAGATGGAACGCGAAAGCCAGACTTTGGCCCTGAGTTTACTGTCTGTGAGATCTAAGAGAGTGATGCATCCCCCAGAGCAGTGGTGTCAAAGTCCGGTCCTTGAGCGCCTGAGTCCTGCATGTTTTAGAGGTTTCCCACGTTCAACACAGCTGATTCATATTTTAGCGAATCAGCGAGCCTCGCAGGAGCCTGATAATTATCCTGATCATTGAGTCAGGTGTGTAGGAGTAGAGAAACTTCAAAAACATGCAGGACTCAGGCCCTGGAGGACCGGATCTTGACACATGTGCCCCAGAGGCTTTATATTACTTCCCATTTTGTGAGATTGAAGTCATGGGATGCGAGTGTGTGTCTTGAGGATAAGCATGTGTGTGATGCTTTTCCCTGATATAATGCAGGTCTGATGCTCATTTGATTATGCTTAATCTTATTTGCTCATCAGCAAATTATATGTCAGTTTATAACAAAGTTAATATTGTGAAGATGCTGGCTTTTTAGTGTTTGAGCATTTCATTTAGCACTTGTGCAGTCAATTTTTGCTGGATTCCAGAAGCTGGAAATGTCCTACTTCCATTGCACTGAGCACGTATCCCTATTTTGTTACGGTAATGACTGAATACTAGCTTGTTACGCCACTAACAGAGATTGTTCTGTATGCAAAAAAAAAAAAAAAAAAAATCATGCATCATACTCATATTGCTCAAAAAACGGTTGACAATTGGCAAAAGTACATTCTAGAAGAATTGAAGAAAAAACATGTTTAAGCACTACTAATAATTGTATTTATTTATTAGGTGTGCTTGTGTGTGTGGATTGTTGTTTGTCTCTGTGTGCCCTGCGATTGGCTGGTAACCAGTTCAGGGTGTACCCCGCCTACTGCCCTGAGATAAGCTCCAGCACACCCCGCGACCCTTGTGAGGAGTAAGGGTTCAGAAAATGGATGGATGGATGGATGGATGGATGGATGTCTTAGGGCACCAAATGATTGATTGTTTGTTATTTAAGACTTCAGGCAGTATAAAACCTTGAATATTTAATGTTTGACATCCCAACCACGAAAATGAAGGATGGAAGTCTAGTGTTTTAATAAGGTATTGTAATGTAAGTGGAAGAATCAAGCAGAAATCCTGCCAAGACATCAAAACAAGTACAGAAAAAAAGATGGTGTAAGGGAGGGCAAGCCTAAATGTGACGGTTTGCCTTAATTCAAATGTACATGCCTTTATAATTTAAAGCAGCTATGTGGAAGATTTAAAATTTCAAATCGCTACTGCCACCTGTGGCCGAAAACAAACTGCACGCTCGTACACGCTGCACGCACTCGTACGTGCACGACCTCAATACTGAAGACTGGGCTCTTCATATCCAATTAAACTATGTTTTCAGAGGTAAGAAGTTTTATAATGTTATACAAAGCTGGCCACTTAAAGGAATGAGACTCTCGATCCCCACTAAACAATTGATGTCCACGGGACGTGCAGATCATATTGCTTTAGTCGGTCGAAGTCCAGTCCTGTGCTGTACTCCAAAACGATGTGCAAATTACGTCAATTAATTGGACCTCATTCCGATGTTAATATGCAGTTACATATTGTAGTCACCCCGCTCGACGGACGTCAACCTGATTCTCGTCATTATTAGTGTATGTCGTCCCCAGGCTAGCGTCATTGTGCATTAGCCGAAAGGTGGGCTGTCATTTATGGAAATTGACGATTGTGAAAAACATATAGACCCATTCACTACTTAGTGTGATACGGCCGTGAATGTTATCGCCATTCAGTAGTACCGTTCACATTCCGTTAGCATAATGTAGCTACAATAGGCTGTTTTCACGGAGGAAAATAAGGCAACATTTAGTCTGATTGAAACGCCGCAGAATGGAACGTCTGTTCTTCATAAAGTCATTCTGTTCTATTACATTCAACTTTGCCGCCCCTTTCACGCTAAATGTTGCCGTCCACCTCACTTTCACCGCAATAGTTACGACCGAGAAGTGATCGATCTTGAGGTTACTGCTATTTGAAAACAAGGTGGCAGGTGGCGATGTTTGTTAAATCACAATGACTGTCAACTGGACAAAGTAAAGTCTATGGTCATAACTTGTTGTGTTTTACACAATTTGTGTGAACAGAACGGGGATGATTTTTTGGGAGAATGGGAGGACAGTGCTATTGTCCCGCAGCAGCCTGATGGTACTGAGTCTGCAATAGTGGAAACTGAGGGGGTGCATGCCCGTGCAGCAATTCTGAAGTTTTTAAATACATCATTGTAAAGGAATTGTGCGTTTGCATTACTGTTTTTTGTTGTTTTTTTTATTAAATAAAAAAATATTAAAAATAATTCATTGAGCGTAAGTTTTTATTTGTGTGAAAAAAAAACAGAACAAAAACTCTGATATGAAATCGGAAGTATTTATTACTTTGGCATTTGGCTCATTGTGTCAACAAATCTGTTTAAGACTGCCAGGAAGCCCATTTGGAAGTCTCTGTCACGCCTCTGGTTTTGTTCAATCAGCTCACGTGCCACCTGTTGATCTTCCGTGCGTTCCTGCAGTCTGAGCTCAAGGTCCTCCTTGTGCAACCTCACTTCTTCGAGTAACATCGCTCTCGTGGCCTGCTCTCGTGGCCTCCCCGTTCTTTTCGTCAAATTCGCGCAGGTAATCCAAAAACAGGTGGTCTCGGTCCCGTTTGCGCTTACCTGTAGGGATGTAAATGTACAATGAGTGAGTGACAAAAAAAACAAGGTGCAGGTGCCCTTAAATTATTATTTATTATAAATTATGTGAATATAGTTTTAACGTATAATTGGATTTGAACCATTGCAATAATAGAAGGGCTGGGTATAATACTAATGTCCTAAATCAATGGGACTTTGATTCACAAGAGCTAAATTCCAAATTGATTCCAATATTTTTGATTCAATTCAAAAGATTAATATACATCAACCATCATTTCTCAAATATGAAGGACCTGATCAAAAAGGCCACAATCATTAAATTCCAAATGAAATTATGCAGAGGCAGTATCTGCTGACATGATTTGAGTTGACTTTTGTTCATGGCTGTAGTGTGACTATAATCATTAGCAAGCATAACAATTTGTTATTCAATAATTGTAACTGGGAAAAATGCCACGGAGGAGGCGGGCCGTCCATTTTGTGAAGGTAAGAAATTTGAAACTTCTGTGAAAAGTGACTTTCACAAAAACACCAATATCCAAAAAATTTATACTGTACACA
>NC_135411.1:67306266-67341266 GCF_051991245.1 Festucalex cinctus
TCGTTTTCCATGGCCTCACCGAACTCCTCCCATGTCCGAGTTTTTGCCTCAGCAACCGCCGAAGCCGCGTCCCGCTTGGCCATCCGGTACCTGTCAGCTGCCTCCGGAGTCCGACAGGCCAAAAAGGCCCGATAGGACTCCTTCTTCAGCTTGACGGCATCCCTTACCGCTGGTGTCCACCAGCGGGTTCGAAGATTGCCGCCGCGACAGGCACCGACCACCTTACGGCCACAGCTCCGAATGGCCGCCTCAACAATGGAGGCGCGGAACATGGCCCATTCGGACTCAATGTCCCCCGCCTCCCCCGAGACAAGGGAAAAGCTCTGCCGGAGGTGGGCATTGAAACTCTTTCTGACCGGGGATTCCGCCAGACGTTCCCAGCAAACCCTCACAATATGTTTGGGTCTGCCAGGTCGGACCGGCATCTTCCCCCACCATCGGAGCCAACACACCACCAGGTGGTGATCAATTGACAGCTCCGCCCCTCTCTTCACCCGAGTGTCCAAAACATGCGGCCGCAAATCCGATGACACGACTACAAAGTCGATCATCGAACTGCGGCCTAGGGTGTCCTGGTGCCAAGTGCACATATGGACACCCTTATGCTTAAACATGGTGTTCGTTATGGACAAACCGTGACGAGCACAGAAGTCCAATAACAGAACACCGCTCGGGTTCCGATCAGGGGGGCCGTTCCTCCCAATCACGCCCCTCCAGGTCTCACTGTCATTCCCCACGTGAGCGTTGAAGTCCCCCAGCAGGACGAGGGAGTCCCCATAGGGAGCGCTCTCCAGCACACCCTCCAAGGACTCCAAAAAGGGTGGCTACTCTGAGCTGCTGTTTGGTGCATATGCACAAACAAGAGTCAGGACCCGTCCCCCCCACCCGAAGGCGGAGGGAGGCTACCCTCTCGTCCACCGGGGTAAACCCCAACTTACAGGCGCCGATCCGGGGGGCAATAAGTATGCCCACACCTGCTCTGCGCCTCACACCGTGGGCAACTCCAGAATGGAAGAGAGTCCAACCCCTCTCAAGAGGACTGGTACCAGAGCCCAAGCTGTGTGTGCAGGCGAGTCCGACTATGTCTAGTCGGAACTTCTCGGCCTCGCACACCAGCTCGGGCTCCTTCCCTGCCAGAGAGGTGACATTCCATGTCCCAAGAGCCAGCTTCTGTAGCCGGGGTTCGGTCCGCCAAGGTCTCCTCCCTTGGCTGCCACCCAGCCTGCACTGCACCCGACCCCTTTGGCCCCTCCCACCGGTGGTGAGCCCGTCGGAAGGGGCACCCACGTTGCCTCTTCGGGCTGTGCCCGGCCGGGCCCCGTGCAGGCCCGGCTACCAGGCGCTCGGCAGCGAGCCCCGCCTCCAGGCCTGGCTCCAGAGGGGGGCCCCGGTGACCCGCATCCGGGCAAGGGAAAACGTGATCCATTTTTGGTCATCATCATCAGGGGTCTTCTGAGCCGTGCTTAGTCTGGCACCTCACCTAGGACCTGTTTGCCATGGGTGACCCTGCCAGGGGCATAAAGGCCCAGACAACATAGCTCCTAGGATCATTGGGACACGCAAACCCCTCCACCACGTTAAGGTGCCGGCTCAATCTCCAAATTAATATACAAACTAGGCTATATTACCCAAATGCATGTAAATAAATTAAAATACAGTTCTAATTGGCTATTAAATCATATTTTAAGCACTACCGAACAGGGATCGCGAGCAATGCGCTCATGTTTATTCAGAGTGGCACGTACAGCCGCACTTGTCCGCTCCATTCCGCCTCCCCGACAACCAGTGCCGACGCGGTTCTCTTGGCATGACAGCACGCGATGATCGGGTGGTTTCTTGTCGAGTTCAGACTTGTAGTGTGACTACACGTCCGGTCCACGACACAGACCAAATTTATCGGGTAATCTGACAGCGCGACTGTCGTTAAAGACAAAAATGTCATGTAGTTTGATGTTGGCATTAATCTCCTCCTCATCCACGACACTTGATGATTCAAAATGAGAGAGCAGAGGGCAAATATGAAGGTGAGAGTCATTGGAAAAAGATTCAGATGGAACGCGAAAGCCAGACTTTGGCCCTGAGTTTACTGTCTGTGAGATCTAAGAGAGTGATGCATCCCCCAGAGCAGTGGTGTCAAAGTCCGGTCCTTGAGCGCCTGAGTCCTGCATGTTTTAGAGGTTTCCCACGTTCAACACAGCTGATTCATATTTTAGCGAATCAGCGAGCCTCGCAGGAGCCTGATAATTATCCTGATCATTGAGTCAGGTGTGTAGGAGTAGAGAAACTTCAAAAACATGCAGGACTCAGGCCCTGGAGGACCGGATCTTGACACATGTGCCCCAGAGGCTTTATATTACTTCCCATTTTGTGAGATTGAAGTCATGGGATGCGAGTGTGTGTCTTGAGGATAAGCATGTGTGTGATGCTTTTCCCTGATATAATGCAGGTCTGATGCTCATTTGATTATGCTTAATCTTATTAGCTCATCAGCAAATTATATGTCAGTTTATAACAAAGTTAATATTGTGAAGATGCTGGCTTTTTAGTGTTTGAGCATTTCATTTAGCACTTGTGCAGTCAATTTTTGCTGGATTCCAGAAGCTGGAAATGTCCTACTTCCATTGCACTGAGCACGTATCCCTATTTTGTTACGGTAATGACTGAATACTAGCTTGTTACGCCACTAACAGAGATTGTTCTGTATGCAAAAAAAAAAAAAAAAAAAATAAAAATCATGCATCATACTCATATTGCTCAAAAAACGGTTGACAATTGGCAAAAGTACATTCTAGAAGAATTGAAGAAAAAACATGTTTAAGCACTACTAATAATTGTATTTATTTATTAGGTGTGCTTGTGTGTGTGGATTGTTGTTTGTCTCTGTGTGCCCTGCGATTGGCTGGTAACCAGTTCAGGGTGTACCCCGCCTACTGCCCTGAGATAAGCTCCAGAACACCCCGCGACCCTTGTGAGGAGTAAGGGTTCAGAAAATGGATGGATAGATGGATGGATGGATGGATGGATGTCTTAGGGCACCAAATGATTGATTGTTTGTTATTTAAGACTTCAGGCAGTATAAAACCTTGAATATTTAATGTTTGACATCCCAACCACGAAAATGAAGGATGGAAGTCTAGTGTTTTAATAAGGTATTGTAATGTAAGTGGAAGAATCAAGCAGAAATCCTGCCAAGACATCAAAACAAGTACAGAAAAAAAGATGGTGTAAGGGAGGGCAAGCCTAAATGTGACGGTTTGCCTTAATTCAAATGTACATGCCTTTATAATTTAAAGCAGCTATGTGGAAGATTTAAAATTTCAAATCGCTACTGCCACCTGTGGCCGAAAACAAACTGCACGCTCGTACACGCTGCACGCACTCGTACGTGCACGACCTCAATACTGAAGACTGGGCTCTTCATATCCAATTAAACTATGTTTTCAGAGGTAAGAAGTTTTATAATGTTATACAAAGCTGGCCACTTAAAGGAATGAGACTCTCGATCCCCACTAAACAATTGATGTCCACGGGACGTGCAGATCATATTGCTTTAGTCGGTCGAAGTCCAGTCCTGTGCTGTACTCCAAAACGATGTGCAAATTACGTCAATTAATTGGACCTCATTCCGATGTTAATATGCAGTTACATATTGTAGTCACCCCGCTCGACGGACGTCAACCTGATTCTCGTCATTATTAGTGTATGTCGTCCCCAGGCTAGCGTCATTGTGCATTAGCCGAAAGGTGGGCTGTCATTTATGGAAATTGACGATTGTGAAAAACATATAGACCCATTCACTACTTAGTGTGATACGGCCGTGAATGTTATCGCCATTCAGTAGTACCGTTCACATTCCGTTAGCATAATGTAGCTACAATAGGCTATTTTCACGGAGGAAAATAAGGCAACATTTAGTCTGATTGAAACGCCGCAGAATGGAACGTCTGTTCTTCATAAAGTCATTCTGTTCTATTACATTCAACTTTGCCACCCCTTTCACGCTAAATGTTGCCGTCCACCTCACTTTCACCGCAATAGTTACGACCGAGAAGTGATCGATCTTGAGGTTACTGCTATTTGAAAACAACACATTTTCTTCTAAATGTCAAGATACTCGCTTCTTACCTTTTGGAGTAGAAAGAAAGCCAGCTGTGAATCACTTTTCTAATCCAAGTCCGATCTCAACTCTCTCCACCGCTGAAATGTCAAACCAATGTTCACTCTCGTTCTTGCCCATTGTCGGTCACTATCAAGTTTAGAATTTTTTTTTCTTTTCATTTTTTTTTAAGCAGCCTTCCGCGGAGTAACAACGGGTGTCTGGGGCAGCGAAAATCTGTACTAGTTCCGTCTTCGCGACAACAGGAAACAACTGACGAGAACGTGCATGACGTCACATCCCGCAGACAGAGGGCGGGAAATTCGAAGGATTCGGACCGGACGCTTCCTAAATAATATTGGCCAGAGGCTTGTAGGAGTACCCATTGTGAACAGCTAAGATGTTGATCTACTAATTAGAATATGTTTCAGTCATAAATGGTCAAATAAAAAGGCTATTGTTAAGATGTTTTTTTTTGGGAAATCCTCCATATAAGCTTTAACAAACAAAACAATAAGTCAGTATTTTTATGTCAAAAGAAAGGTTTATTTCATGGTTCTCCATTTTCTTGTAGGAATGGGAGTAATTTTCATTTTTCTAGCCATGTTAAATAATTGGGCAATATAAGTGAATGAACACTCCACAAAAACACATAACATGATATTGGTGTGAACACCATCACTGAATACAAAGCAAATTAAAATATTTGATAATATAGCTGTTCAACAGTGTCATTTTATAATGTTTTTGTCATGATGCAGGGCTCTCAGTGTTGCTCTTTTCTTTTTTTTCAGTCTCTGAGTGATTGAGGGGGCGTTTCCCCTGGCGCCGCACCTGTGGTGCATTAACATTAGGCCTTTATAAGGACTCTGACGTCGCCTGGACGACGTCGGATTATTTTCCCAAATCTACAGCCATTACCTTGTGTACTTTGCTATAGTTTAGTTTTGCTCTCGTGAGTTTTTGCTACGTTATTTTGTGTTGTGACTTTTTGCCTGTTATGTTTATTAATTAATAGCCATTGAGTTACTAGTAGATTTTTTCATCTTGCCTTTTGCAATAACCTTGTGTTTCTCCCGTTTTTTCCATCCTGGCTTGGTCCAGCGCTTTTTGTTATTCCCCCTATTTTTAAACTGTAATAAATCCCGTCAAACTCCTCTGTTGTCCGTGATCTTGGGATCCACCTCTCCAGTTCATACTGGACTCTGACAGTTTTGTTACATTTTCAGTAATAAAGTGTGTACATTTAGGTCAATGCTAATAACAGATGCTTAATTATACAGCTTCATTTAAATATCAAACTAGGTGTATGGCTATTGGCTAGTAGCACTCAAGTCAGAATATAATAAATGTGTTTATGCAAGATCTTCACCCCAGTTGCATTACATTTGGTGCCACCTGGTGCCATCAGTTTGCAGCAGCAGGTTGACATACTGACCATTGCAGTAAATCCTATTGGTCCTATCTCCTTAGTGATGAGGCATCTGGCACCATTGTGTTGCATTCCTTGCATTAATTTTTAAGCTGTAACCCGTGGATGTAAATCAGTCATGATCCACACATGCATATTTTTCACCACAGCACTACCTGTTGTTTTGTCACTGACAAATATGTGGCTTGTTGTGTTGTCTTGGCAACACTTAGCACACATACATAGCCTACACCACATCTGGGAATGTTTTGAAAAATTTCTATTCTAAAGTATATGAAACGATATGGTGGCCTAAAGAAGTTTTCTTTTGACAGCTTCAATAGCAACATTCAGGATGGCATCTCTTTTTCTCGGACATGCAAGTTAGTGACCATTAGTGTTATCATCACTGATGCAATAGCATCAGAGTTAAAAAAAATAGCATGTTTTGGTATTAATGTGACATGTTACCATGACACCAGGTTCTTTATTACTATACTGTAGTTCCTAAATTTGTCATTGGTGCGGAGGTTTCTTTACTGTGATCCATTCCATCCTAATGAGCCAACTTAATGAAATTGCCCACATGAGGAAGTGACGAAAGCTTACAGAAAGGAAGCTGCAGATGGGAAGGGTATTTACTATTTTGTTGTTGCCCTCTTGGATCCTGTGTAATTAACACATTCTAATTGCCTCAATGTGCAGCCTAATGAGAGCCAGATGTGGTTGACACTTGATGCAGTGAATCAAGGAGCCACTTTAACCAATTTGATAAACACTTGCATGTGAAGGAGAGCATACAAAGAATTACGAAAGTGCAGAAACATAATGAGCAGAGAGATTAAAACTCATTCACTGCCAGCCATTTTAGAACATTTTAAAATTTTTAATACGCACGTGATATTACATTCAATAATTATATATAAACCGAATCTACCAAATGACAGAATAGACTCCCTACTTTTTTTCCCCCCATCCCGTTCTTTTATAATTGACAGTAGAAAAATGTAGGTTTGCCAAAATACAGCCATTTCTCCCATGGACTCGGAAACTGTGTTTATTTCGTATAAAATGGGGCAATGATGTCATCTACCGGTGGTTGGGCATCAGTAAAGTTGTTTCCAAGTTTGATATTTACAGTGGAGCATAATCAGATTTGCCCCCATTTAGCACCGCTCTAAAAAATACAATTGACAAGTATACTTGTCAAAGGCAGTGAATTTAAGCTGTGCAATTTCAAAGTCAGACATAAAGGTGTATTTAGACAATTGAAAGAAGCTTTGGTGTTAAAAAGCAGCTGGTAAGGGTTTGTTTGTAGTCAGCCAAGTTGGAGAGAGGTAACTAGGAGGACTAGTGGCAGGAAGTAAAGACCAGTGCCAAGTAAAGAAGCAAATGCCATGGGTCAGTTAGACTCTGGGGAGAGAGGGGAACTTGGGTTGGGGTGGAAAAAAAATGAAAAAGGTGAAGAGAGTAGCCAAAATTTGTACATAAGTACTTTGTACTTTATAATAATATGACCTGAAAAATACTCAAGTATTGAATAACTGGTAACTAACTTCTGATTTGTTACATGGATATTACAGGAATGTCTCAGAAAATTAGAATATTGTGGTAAAGTCCATTATTTTCTGTAATGCAATTAAATAAGCAAAAATGCCATACATTCTGGAATCATTACAAATCAACTGAATTATTGCAAGCCTTTTATTGTTTTAATATTGCTGATTATGGCACTTTTTTTACTTGGTCTGAGGAAATATTCTAATATTTTGAGATAAGGGCTGGGAATCGAATTTATTTACACTAGCTGCTTCCCCTAAATCTTGGATGTTTGAAGTAGAGATTAAATTCGTGATAATTCTGTGATTATTATTTATTGGTCCTGGTTGTTTACTGTACGAGTCAGGTTGAAAAAGAGGGGGAACTCATGCACCGTCAAAGCGGTGACACTGCTACTACTAGGATCCAGGCCACATAACCGTTTGATTTTGGTTAGTCTAGTCATGACTCGTGATGTTTTGTTGGTACGAGAAACGGCCCAAATAAACGGCCTGCTGAGATAGCTGTTATTATGCTTATTCATGATTATTTTATTACATTACATCATTACATTAATAAAATGCTAATTATTAATCACTTATGAGAAGTTCTGGTCATTGAAATAAGTAGCCTCTGCTACATTTATTACGTCTTGGGTGTTTGAAATACAGAGGAAGTGACAGATTACGTAATATAAATACATTTAGTTCCTGTGATTGTTTCATTGTAGATTTCCTGTTTCAATAATGTTCAAAACATGTGTCAAACATAACTTTGTCAGAATTTTTTTTGTACATGTTTGGTACTTAATTCAAGCACACTTTTCTTTACTTTTTAGATGCAGAAGATGAAGTTGGTGGTTGGTCACCTCTCTTCATGAGGTGATGCTGTGGATAACTGAGCAGGGCCACAAGCACCTGCTTATGTCAGACAGAGAGCAATTTAAAATATCAATAAACTTTGACCACAATTGTGAGGTACAAATGCCAGGTCACACATTATGTTACCCCCTGCACAAACACCATTACATTTCCAACTGCTCATATGAGTGATTACCATTCCTTTAAATCACATCTACTGACTGCTATCACCTTTGATGCCAGATTTGACACAGTGTAATTGAAAGGGCAAAAAAAAAATAATCACATCCATTTCATTTTTTTTGAGTAATTACAGGCTGTTCCTACCAAAATGTTTGTTTTAAGTTTAACAGTTCATTTTCTGAGCTTTCTTGATTTCTTGTTGGCAGCCCAATCATTTCTTGAGAAAAATGTCTGTATAAAATCTATAAAATGCTGAATAATTGACTGGTTGTTAGTTCATATGCATGCTTTTTTTTATGAAATAAAAGTCAAACTGTTTTACACAGGAATTTATTTTCATTTTTTACATAAATTTAAATGACCCTTTGGGCCGCGAGACACTAGCACTAGAAGCAACATTGAGAGTCTGCAAATAAATGACGCGACCAAAACTCAAGGACTCCTTGTTTGGATTGATTTGCCGTAAAGCAACAAGTCTTTCCTCAGGTAAACGACAGTGGATGTCAGGTATAACGATCCCGTGTTCACCGTGATGGTCCAAGGGTAGTGTCTCTTCAGCTTGCTGGATCTGTAATATCAAATACATTTATGAAAGCTACAGTAACTCCAAGAACTTTTACTCATATAAAGTTTTTTCCTCTGGTTATGTACGCTTTTACCAGCAATAAAACTGCCCTGGCCTGCTCCTCTTACAGAAAACATGCATCTCGCTATGTCTACATTTTCTACCCCTTGGTCTGCCCGCACTCTAAAAGAAAAAATCTAGTCAGTGTAATTGCAAAAGTACACCTACAACTCAGATTCCCCTTCTGTTTCAATCTGACTCATACAGTAAACAACCAGGACCAATAAATAATAATCACAGAATTATCACGAATTTAATCTCTACTTCAAACATCCAAGATTTAGGGGAAGCAGCTAGTGTAAATAAATTCGATTCCCAGCCCTGCCTGTATGTGAAACAAATGCAAAGGTTTCTTTATGAGTATAAAAAAACAACAACAAAACTTCATCCTAACAGCTATCCCAAATTAGCCGTATATTTGTGTTTTGACTGCCAACAACATAGCTTCATGACTGACTCATGTATCGGACCATCAGTTACCTAGCTAGCTAACATGGCTAAGCAATGCTGAGTGAGTGATTACGTTAATTGTAATGGTTAGAACAAATCACCGGATAAACGATAGATCAAGGGTTGCTTTTAGATAAATGTCAGATAAACAAAACGGAAAACTAGAAGTGGGGGGGGGTGTCATATTTACCTCGATGCTGGCGGCGACTGGACAAAATGAACCAGGAAATAGTCAGACGAACATTGTCACACCCCCATTCCTATCTGACCAATGAAAGTTGTCGCAGCGGCTTCCAAGCTGACCAATGACAAGGCTTCTATCATCGGTTGAACGGAGGACCCCGCCCACACAACACAGAAAAAGATTCGCAACCAAAAAACAGGTTTCAATCAAAAAACAGATCCGCAACCAAAAAACAGATTCGCAACCAAAAAACAGATTCGCAAACAAAACGAAAAAAATACTTGCATAAGATTTTATTAAAATACAAATCCATGTTTGAAATGTTTTTTTTTATTTGCAAATTTTTATTTTATATGAAAACCCTTTTTTGTTTGATTAAAATTTATTTGAGGTTGCAAATCCCCTTTTTGTTTGATTGAATTTTTATTTTTTATTTTTTTTTTGTGTGTATGTGTGCGTGCGTTTGCGTGCGTTTGATGCGTGCGTTTGCGTGCGTGCGTGCGTTTGCGTGTGTGCGTTTGCGTGCGTGCGTGTGCGTGCGTGCAAATACGTATAAATTTATACTCATTCATTCACCTAAAACCTTATAAATATCCCATTACCCTTCGCCTTAACCAGGTACTTCAGAATCTTGCCAGAGTCGTGAGATTTAAATGGTCAGGAGACCAGAGAAAAGGTCAGAAAAAAAAAGAAATAAAGAGAAAAGAAAGGTAAATCAAAGTGACATCCAGCACCGACCAAACACTTCCTGCCTTCCCCATGATTACAAAATCAAAGTCTTACGCCAACCCCGGAAGCCTCTAAATTCCAGCAAATTTAGCGAGATCTCAAGAGCCCAGAGGAAAAACTAAAGAGAGGAAGGAGGGAAGGATCGATAAGGCAGAGTGAGATCAATAGAAGCCAGTACATCCAATCCATCAAAGTGAAGTCCAGCACCAACAAGACCCCTCCTGCGTGGTTACAAAACCAGAGTCTTATGCCAACCCCAGAAACCTCATACTTCTAATAAATTAAGATCTCAAGTGACCAGAGGAAAAACTAAAGAGAGGAAGGAGGGAAGGATAGATAAAGCAAAGTGAGAACCACAGACACCAGCACCAACTGATTCAAGGGGCTGTGGGAGGGAGAGGGTACTTCTGTTGAGTTTCAGTAGATGCTGGTGCGACGGATCTGGCATGCATAAGGACCACCACCAAAGAAAGAAGCCGTCAACCGCGGTCCAGCAAAGCGAGCACTCCCCCCCCCCCCCCCGGAATCCCCAGGCCGCGGCAGCACCAAGGCCACCCCCAAGCCACCCGAGCGGACACCGGTCGGCGAGCCGACCCAGACACCCGGAACACCCCCGCCCCAGCCCCGGCCCACACCCCCGAGCCCAAGGCCGCAGAACGAGGCCCAGCGGGCCCCCACAGCGCCCCACCGGTCCCCAGCCCCCACCCCCCCACGACCCCCCCGCACCCCACCCAAACCCGCCATCCACCACGACCCAGGCCCCACCACCCCCGACCCCCAAACCCCCGAACACACCCCGACCCCCAGCACCCAACCCCCCACCCACCCATACCTCCACCCCCCCCCCAAACAAGCCCCCCCCCCCCCCCCCCCCGACGGCCGCCACCCCCCCCCCGCGAACCCGGCCCCCCGCGAGAACCCCCCACCGGGCAGCAGCGCAGAGAGGGAAGATGTGCCCACCCCACCTCCAGCCGCGCGAGATTTGCACAGCGGCGGGAGGGGGGGAAGCAGAGGAGGAAGCACCAGGGGAGAAGGCGGAACACCAGAACACCGAGCCCGGTGGGGAGAGGCCCCGGTCGTCACGCCAGAGTACTAGTGACACCTAACCCTGTTACTGAGTCCGCCAGCTCGCCGACTGGCGAGCTCTACCCTTACACCGTGAATGTGGCCCCACCCAGTGTATATACAAGTGTGTGCGTGTGGTGCATTAAAATTGGGAGCAGGTGAGTCGGAGCAGAGGGAAAAAAATTTCCCCTACTCCGACACACCCGTATCCCCCCCAAAAAAATGAATATGTATATGTGTGGTGCATTAAAAAAGGGAATGGAGGGACAAAGTGGTGGGGCAGGGACACAAATGGGGGGGACCACAGCGCTGCCAGGCACTGCAGTCCATCCCCTCTGATGGCTCCCCGCCCCAACTCACCCCTCCCCTTGGACGTGAGGTGCATTAAAATTGGAGGGGAGTTGAAGGGTGAAGACGGTGTTTCCACCCTTCCCCACCCCACCAAGAAATGTGTTGTGTGCCCTATGTGTATATTTACAAAGTGTATAGTGCAAGCTAGTGAAGTGAGTAAGAGGAGCGACCAGCGGGGCCTCACCCAACCCGGCGGGTGTAGGTGGCACGCCCGCCCCCCAGCACCCCCACCCCCACCCGCCCCCCACCTCATCCACCCGGCACCACAATGGGCGGACAGCCAGCGCAGCAGGGCTACCGGACAGCCCACCGGCCACCGGAGCCCGCCCGGGGCGCCAGGAGTTATACCGGAGTGGGGCAGGCCCCAAACCCTCGCCCGGCCCCCGGAGCCCGACGCCCGGGCCGGGGAGGGAGCCCCAGGCCCAGGGAGAGGGAGGTGGAGGGGCCGCAGGGCAGACAGGGAAGGGGGGGGGGGGGGGGGAGCGGGGAGAAGACGACAAGAAGGCGAAAGGGCGGCTGCAGGGCAGGAGGCGGGGGGGGGGGGGGGAGGAGGAGGGAGGGCGACAAGGGAAAAGGGACCGGGAGGCAGAGGAGGATGGGCGGGAGGAGGCGAGGAGGGAGAGGCGACGGGGGGGAGGAAGGGGGAGGGGAGAGGGAACCACGGGGCACACCAGAGGCCCACCCACCCCGAACCGCGCCGCCGGGCACGGAGCAGCGGACCGCGCCGGGACGGCACCGCCCCGGGCACCAGGGGAAGCACCCCAACACCGCACCCCACAGGGGGCCCAGGGAGCGGCCAAGACGCAACCGCCACCGAGCAGACAACGGGGGGCAGAACCACCCCCGCCCGACCACAGGGGACGGCGTCAAGAAAATTGACTAATTAGCATGCAGTAACACCAAGTGTTGATGCTTAGTGCCTACTAGAAATAAATCTTAAGGAGTTATTGAGTATAGTGTCGTATAGTGTGGTATGCTCGAGCCCACTAGCAGCAACTAGGTTCCTGACTATATAAAAATAAAAACAATCAGATACAAAATACCAAATACAGGAGCAGCGAAAACAGAAGTTGTAACGATGTGGTGGCTCTCGTTAACAGGCAGAATCTTGGCAGGATTAAGTTGCCAAATTGAGATTAAAATATTCTATGTACATAGACCATATTTGTTTAAATCTTGATACTTGATTTTTATTTAAGGCAGAGATTTTTTCCATTGAGATATAATTTATTAGTAAGTTTAACCAGTGGTCGATATTTAGAGATTGTTTATTTTTCCAATTGACAAGGATTATTTTTTTAGCAATAGTAAGGGCTATAAATATAGATTGAGATTGTTTACATGGTAGCTCAGTTATTGTTAAGTCACCTA
The DNA here is from genome assembly GCF_051991245.1 of Festucalex cinctus. Taxonomy (NCBI): domain Eukaryota; kingdom Metazoa; phylum Chordata; class Actinopteri; order Syngnathiformes; family Syngnathidae; genus Festucalex; species Festucalex cinctus. The sequence goes on from NC_135411.1 coordinate 67,319,131, forward strand.
GTAAACACAATCTTGGAGATAAAGGAAGCCTACAGTTTAATATATCAGCGAGCTTTTCCAAGATTTTAGTCCAGAAATGCAGTACTGGAGTACATGACCATAAAGCATGAAGATAAGTATCGGCAGTGTTTTGTGAGCACTGGAGACAAATGTCGGAGTCAGAGAGTCCCATTTTTTTCATCATATATTGTGTAATATATGTTCTATGAAGTAGCTTATATTGGATAAGTTGCAAATTTGTCTGTTTGGTCATTTTAAATACATTTTCACAGATTTGGGTCCAAAAGTCTGGTTCCGGAACTATAGACAAGTCTTTTTCCCATTTTAAAGTCGGTAAATACGTTTTATTTGTGTATAAAAATAACTTATATATTTTTGATATTTTCTTTATTGTTGTTGGAGAAAGATTTATAATATCTTTAGCTAAGACAGGCAGTTGGAGCGTATCCTGAAGTGTTGGGATTTGTTTCTTAACCATATTTTTAACTTGCAGATAATGTAAGAAATTTCCCTTTTTTATTTCATATTTCTGGACCAAGTTTGTATACGATATAAACTTATTATCTGAGAAAAGATGATGAAGGTGTGTAATTCCTTTCTGCTCCCATAGGCTTAAATGGAACGACTGATTATTAAGTTGAAAATCGGGGTTATGCCAAATGGGAGAGAGCCCACAGGGCGCCAATTGGGAGTTTGTAATTTCTAATGCCTTCCACCAGGCAGTCAGGGTGGCGGCTATCATTGGGTTTTTAAAACAATTATGTCGTCTTATTGATTTTGTAATAAAGAGTAAATCTGACAGTCTAAGATTATTACAATCCTTCTGCTCCAATTCCAACCAACAGTTAGTATCTCTGTTGGGTTGTGTCCATAGCACAAGATATTGTAGTTGATTAGCTAAATAATAGTACATAAAGTTTGGTGCCTCTAAACCTCCTTTAGATTTACTTTCCTGAAGAGTAGATAGACTAATTTTGGCTTTTTTTTTATTCCAATAGAATTTTATGATAGCAGAGTCCAGCGATTGGAACCAGTTAGACGTAGGTTTAAATGGAATCATTGAAAATAAATAATTAATCTTTGGTAAAACTTTCATTTTTATAGTAGCTATCCGTCCTATTAAAGAGATCGGAAGATTATTCCAGCGCTCCAGGTCACTACGGATACTATCCAATAATGGTGAAAAATTTAAAGAAGTTAATTCAGTTAACTTAGGTGAAATTTTAACACCTAAGTATTTTAAATTACCTGTAGGAAAGGAGTAGTGTGGATCCTGACTTGTAGGATTCCATGAATTTTCTGTAATAGGTAATAATGTTGATTTTGTCCAGTTAATAGAGTAATCTGATAAGTGAGAGAATTTAGTTATTAATTTAAATGCTTCCCCTAGCGAGATAGCAGGTTCTTCTAAATAGAGTAATATATCATCGGCATATAGATTAATTTTATGTTCTATTGTCCCGGAGTGGATTCCTTGGATCCGTCTATCCTGACGTATAGCTAATGCAAGCGGCTCAATATATATAGCAAATAATAAAGGAGACATTGGGCACCCTTGTCTTGTTCCCCTTTGTAGAGTAAAACTCTGTGATGTAATCCCATTAGTAGTAACTGTAGCTTTAGGAGAATCATATAATATTGAGACCCATTGAATGAATGACTCCCCGAAGCCGAATTTATTTAAGACAGCAAAGAGGAAGGACCAGTTAACTTTATCGAATGCTTTTTCTGCATCCAGCGAAATAACAACTGCCTTTTTATCATACCGCTGTGACATACTAATCAAGTTAAAGAGTCTCCTAATATTATTAGTAGAATGACGACCTTTAATAAAACCTGTTTGATCACTATGAATAATTGTCGAGATTACCGTCTCTAATCGAGATGCCAAGGCCTTAGCGATAATTTTAATATCGGTATTAATTAGTGATATCGGTCGGTAACTTGACGGGAGGGTGGGGTCTTTTTCTGGCTTTAATAAAAGTTTAATTGCTGCTATATTCATATCTTGACGTATATCACCTTTACTTTTAATTTCAGTTACTACTCTTAGAAATAATGGAGCAAACATTAACCAGAAATGTTTAAAAAATATAGCCGGAAAGCCGTCTGGACCAGGTGCTCTGCCATTAGGCATACTGTCTAAAGCACGATACAACTCATCTATAGTAAGCGGGGTATCGAGAATATCTTTATGTTCAATAGATAACTGAGGTATATTTAAGCTGTTTAGGAATTCCTCAATATATTCAGGGTTAGGTCTATTAATTTCTGTGTATAGATTTCGATAATAGTTATAAAAAATATGGTTAATTTCTTCTGGTGATTGTGTGCATTCACCATTTATATCTTTAATAGCCGTTATAAGAGATTTTTCCCGATTCCGTTGAAGTTGATTTGCCAGGAATTTACCTGATTTATTATTATGTTCAAAATTATTATATCTCAACTGTTGTATTATAAACTCTGTCTTTTTAGATAACATGTTATCTAATTGTATTTTTATATTCTGTAGTTCTATCCATATTTGATTATTTGGGTTTAATACATATTCATCCGTTAGTTGTTTAATTTTATCTTCCAGGTATTTTTTTAATTTTTGATCCTGTTTCTTTTTATAAGTTGAATATGATATAATTTTCCCTCTAATTACCGCTTTCCCTGCTTCCCAGAGAAGAGATGGAGATATATTTGGAGAGTCATTTATTTCCAAAAAATCTGCCCACTCCCTTCTAATAATTTTATCAAACTCTACGTCTTTCAGTAATGAGATGTTAAAACGCCATATCGGGGGAGGTTTAAAGGTAGAGTCAATTTGTAGAGTGAGGGAGACTGGTCTATGATCACTTATAATTATAGAATGTATTTTTATAGCAGTTTTATCAACAATAGAATTATTTGTAAGGAAAAAATCAATTCTTGAGAATGATCGGTGCACAGCAGAGAAGAAAGTAAATTCCTTCTTAGTTGGGTTTTGAAGTCTCCAGCCATCGCTGAGGCCAAAATCCTCCATATATTCATCTATTACTTTAGCGGATCGTAATCGCCTTGTATATATCGTATTATTAGAACGATCTATTAACGGGTTCAAGACCGTGTTAAAATCACCTCCAATAATAATAGTAGAATTTGTTGCTAAATCGAGTAACCGAGAGAAAAATTCATGGAAAAAATCAGGGTCATCATTATTTGGGGCATATAAATTACCAATTGTATATACTTTATTAAATATAGTTACCTGGATAATAATATATCGGCCCTCTAAATCTGTTACTATATTATTTAGAGTAAAGAATAAATTCTTTTAATTTTTTTTTTTGATTGCAAATTCCTTTTTTGTTTGATTGAAAATAAAGACACAAATTTCTCTCCATAATCCACTTGCATTCGTTTACAGCATAATATATTGAACTATCTTCTGTTCATGTGTAATACTTGGAGTTCTAACACTTCCAAAGACACAATAATAAGCAAAGTCCAGTGTACAGGTATGTTTGAACACATATGAATCTGTGCCATGTTTCATTTGCAGAATATGCATGGAGGATGTGTGTTTTTGGGAGGGGGCGGGGTAATTGCATCACAGGAAACAAGCTCTCCATCGTGCAGTTGAATGTGACCCTTTGGCCCCGGATCAAATGCTCCTCTGGGCCTGAATACCATGTCTGTCTCTGTCTTCTGCACCGTGTGCTGCTCTGTGCTACACTGGCTGACTGACTGCGAAGGAGAAGGGTGGGCAGGAAAACTGGGTGACAAGCTCTGAGAAAAGTTTTGAAGAGGTGGCTCGAGGCATTCAACAAGACGATAGAGTAAGGAGACACCACGTATTGGATTGAGTAATTGGGGACTCCTGTTTGATGTTCAGACAGGCAAAATAGTGGGACGCCCTTCCAAAAGTACCATAAAGTGGAAGCCAATAAGTCTGAGTGTTCTATTTTAAGATAAGGAAGTAGGAGAATGGGAGCAGTGGAGCTATACTGTGATGTGTGTACAAGCTACATGAGAAGGGTCAAATAAGAGGAGACATCACAGGACAGAGGGGGTGCTCTCCCTGACACCACCCAGATACTCAATTCGTTGCACTGTTTAAAATAAAAAAATTAAAAAAAAAGATGAAACCAGAGACTCTGACTGGCTGCATATCTTCAGTCTATCTGGCATACTGGAGGGTGATTGACCGAGGGAGAAGGAACTCCTATTTTTAGCCCCATGCTGGATGGAAGAATGAAAAAGCAAACAGACAGAAGCTCCGCATGCAGAGTCACACTGCGAGTGAGACGGCGGGCGAGAAGGAGGGGACAGGGAGGAGTGATTCATTTGTCAAGTTCGGCAATGTTTGGATCACTGGCTCATTACTGTGCGGGGAGAACACATGGTAGGACTGGCTGTTTAGCTTCACGGAATCTTTTTGCACACTGAAGCTCCTCTCTGCCCGTGTGAGTGAGTCAAAGCTAAAGAACGGACTTTCAGAGGGATTGGCCTTCCATGGAATGTTGTAGATTTAGACAGAGTTTTGTGAGATGCCGTTTGCTTCACATCTGGCTCCAAAGCTCCAGATCTGGACCCAGGGACTTGGTGTACCCGTTCCTTCAAACACTGGGGAGCTCAGAATGGGAGCAGAGTGCTTCTTCTAATGGTTTGGAGGACAAGCCACTATCACAGAGCACAATGTTTGGCTCCTCTACTCCATAAGGACTGAGGAATTCAGAATGCGGCGCTTTGACAAGCTGAGAAAGTCGTTCCCTTTCCTGGCACATTTTCATGTATATCGAGTAAGTTTGTTTGACTTTTGTTGTCAAAAAGACTTGTGTGTGGGTGCAAGCTGGACCAAGGCTGTCCTCTGGGAGGGTTGTTATTGCAGCAGGATGTAAGAGCAGAATGGAGTTGAAACGGGTCATGACTTTGGCCTTTCATACTTCTGTGTTTGAGTGTCTGTGTGCGTAAATGTATAGTATACATTTGTCCACCAACATGTGGAAGGATATTTGCTATTCCGTCATGTGCTTAATTTAGAAATCGACATCCTTAGGAAGTAATTAAACTGTGGTTTTGTCAGTGTATATTATCTAGAGATATATCCGTGGTCAGGTGACCTTGAAGCACGTATTGATGATGTAATGGTACATGGGTCGACTTGTGTGCAGGCAGCAGTCCTGTTCCCTCTCAGTGACGATGTGAATGTGCAAGGGAACGGTTGTCAATGTATGCAAATACAATATATTCCCTGTGACCGCTGCTGACAAGTCCAGGCCAGGGTGTAAGCCACCTTTTTACTTGAAGTTAGCTGGGATAGGCCTCAGCTGCCCATGACCCAGAACAGCTTGATTTAGCCATGATTTCTGCTCGGCCATTAAGATTTGATTGAATTAACTATAATAACTAATATAACTAATAACTCAAACATGTAACAATTTTTTTTTGTTTTTTTTGAGAGCAGTGGCTCACTTTACAAACAATTCAACATTTTTTGTCAATTTTTTGACATGATACGGAACAAACCAGACTCTGTATCATCATTTTTTTTTATTTTCTGCACTGTCAATTTGAAATCATGTCCTGTTTTGGAGTAATTGAATGGCAATAATTAAATCATGTCTTTGTTAAAAAAAAAAAAGAAATCCAATTAATTGATTAATCGACAAAAAATCAATAGATTAATCAGTTACTAAAGTAAGCATTTGGTGCAGCCCTAGTAGTGTCATGATATTAGAGCTAGTAGACAGTTATTTTAGTTACGGCTGCATTTGTCACTGCTGTGCAAAGATGCCAGACAGGAAGATGCATCTTCTTCACTGTGTGGTGAACAAACACTTGTGTGTTGACTGCGTAGGACGATCAAGCTTGCCTTGTGGATGTGAAGGCCAATAACTCATTATGAATGATTTTTGGTGATGCTTTTCGGAGTGATATGTTCGGCATGTACTGTACATACATACAGTATCAGCAATCATGAAATATTTTATTCAAGGAATTAACAAAAAACAATATCTACAATCTATATGCTGTCTTTATCTGTCTATTTTACTTACTTCTCCATTTTAGACTACATAGTGAGTTTACCAATACAAATTATGCACGGCTAGCTGTATTGGCATCTTTTTGACCCTCACTGTACATACATCACAAAAATAATCTTAACTATTAAAGACACAAACCACATACCCTATTCAAAACAAGCCAGCTGGCATAGGTGACAATACAAAGTGATTTCAGGGAAAACCCAAGCTTTATAATGTCAGACTGTTGACTGCAATACTGGCACTCCTCAACAGTCACTGAGTAGGATAGATGAGGCAAACATGCTGTTTGTTTCTTAGGGTACAGTGCTTCAAAGCACTCAGTATCAACTTAAAGTGTGTATTAATTTTCATTTGACATGTTGGAGTAGCAAGATTTCTAAAATACAATTTGTACAATTGTGGATAGAGGCCTAATATTAGACTGGCTTCATTTGAAGACATTCAATAGAAGATTGAATAGGTTTATGCTGAATTATCGATGCATGTCTTCAGTACATGGAGTTGTTAACTGATTTTTACAGTTTTAGGTCACAAAGAGGTTCAGCGATAGGAAGTGATATTTCACCGCACCCAATAATATGGTTCAATGACAGAAGGGAAGCCATGACCCCTCTCAGACTGTCTTGTGAACCTTGTAACCCCACACAGAAAGTTCCCTATTCACAATTGCTACATAGCTGAATGATCCTTATGACCCAGAGAGTCCACTTGAATGTTCGCCCTGTCATTCTCTGCAGATTGTGTTTTCTGTTGAAACATTATGGTTTCACTCTCTTGTAGGTATAGCTCATGCTAGTTGCTACTGTGCTTTATCCTTTTCTCACAACCAACTTTACATCATGATCCACTCAGTCCGCACAATATTAGATACACCTGCACTATTCTATGTAGTGGCTCCCAACCTTTTTTCCGCCATGAACAGGTTCGTGGTAGTATAGTTGTAGATACCATATACGTTAGGGGTGTTAAAAAAATTGATTCGGCAATATATCGTGATATTACAGCACGCGATTCTCGAATTGATTCAATATGTGGCCGAATCGATTTTTAAACGTCCATTTTTGATGGAAAAATATTCAACAAAATGGCTTACTTATGGTTAGAGTTCACACCTTAAGCATGGAAGAATGTTATATCAATGGAACATTAAGCCTTAATATTTTATTTCAATGCTGTTCAAACATGAAACTGTCTGTTAAATACAGTAGCTCACAGTTACAAGGCTGAAGTTTCAGAAAAATAATACATTTTCAAACAAATCTTACAGTACAAGTTTACTGATTAGTGATTTCTAAATTTGAGTAAAAAAATCGCAACAATCGACTTATAAATTTGTATCGGGATTAATCGGTATCGAATCGAATCGTGACCTATGAATCGTGATATGAATCGAATCGTCAGGTACTAGGCAATTCACACCCCTAATATACGTATCCAAAAATATGTTGTTTGTACCTGCTACCATATGGGTTCATGCCGGCGGACTGACAGTTTGAGACTGCAGCATTAATAGCACTTTTGGATTTTCCAGAACACTGTTAGGGTTTCACTATCATGCCATAAAATGCACATGACTAAAATTGTGTAGTTTCAAAGAATGTAGTAGTAATATAGTAATGTTCATTGGTCGTATCATCATCACGTATTTGTCAACTGTAAGACTGAACCTATGGATTCAAGGCAAGTCATCTTAATCTGCTCTATTTTTTCAGATATCTGTCCAACCTGGATTCATTTTACGTACATACAATACTCAGAAACCTGTGTTGCTGATTGTTGGTTGCATTTTTGCACATTTGCAAAGTTTCCTGCTCACCAATGTAAAAAAATATATATATATATACTTTACAATGAGCAGTTTCCTGTGTTGTGTTTGTGTTCTTTCAGAAATTCGGCAATAATATGCAGTGTGAGGAAGGCACAGAATGGCTACTGGAGCTGCTGATCGAAGTACAGTTGCAGCAGTACTTTCTGCGAATCAGAGATGACCTAAATGTCACACGGCTCTCCCATTTCGACTATGTCAAGAATGAAGACCTGGAGAAGATTGGCATGGGTCGACCTGGTGAGAAACTGGACACTCTCTCCTTTGTGCATGTCTATAGTTTTGTTTTGTTTTTGTGTGTGTATGGAGCAGTCCTAAATATTGGGAACTAATTATTAGTGATTATGTAATGCTATTCTCATACTACATTTTTATAAACCTATATATATATATATGTTTTTAAATCTAATTTGCTCTGTAGTGTTTAGCACTAGTTTATTGCTGTATTTCTGCATTGGCGTGATATGTATTATTTTCTTTATTAAAAAGGGCAGAGACGACTGTGGGAGGCTGTAAAGAGGAAGAAAGCAATGTGCAAGCGCAAGTCCTGGATGAGCAAGGTGAACATAAATCACATGCACGCACGCACGCACCCGCACACACATATTTTTGAAGATGTATGGCATGTGTGACATCTTTGCATGATGGCATCTGTCTGTCGGTCACAGTATGGAAAGCTTTTATGTTAACATGCCCTCTCTCTTGCTTGTGGCCACATAAGCAAAAGACCTCACCCTTCTCCAATATAAAACACACAATGCTTTCAAAGTGACCTTCTTCAATCTTTGTAGTTTCTGAATTACGCGTACGTCGGCTGCATTGGAATTGCATGCGGACTGCAAGTGTGCATGCTGTTCCATTCATAAATATTGCCAAATGGCGGTATGCGTTCCATGCATGCACATTGGTCCAAACGACCCCGTCGATTAACATGCTGCATGTGCATTTATAATCTAACGGTGGGGGCCCTGTGAAAAAAAACAAACAAACAAGCAGCACCTGTATTGGCTGTTGGAACATTTGATGGCAGATCTCCTTATATAAGTGCTTATCAAATCAGTTGTCCATTATTTGTGCATGGCCGAGCATGATTTGTTCAGTGCATGTGGAATCTAGAATCTAATTCATGGTGTCAGTGGTCATTATTGTCATTATTTTGTATCTCTTTCAATATTCTAAGAGCTATTTTTGCACATTTGAAGTAAAAAAAATTTTCCTTTCACGTGTGCATTTCACGTCTGTAAATTAGACTATAAACTTGTGCTGTAAGAAACGCATTTACGCTGAACCCTCACCATTAGCAGGGATGACCAAAATTTGCAAATGATAGATGTAATGTTTTTGATGTTAAAAGTTTAAATGGTAAATATACCCCAATGAGCCCAAAACGCTTTGATATAATTTAGGGCTGTCAAAGTTAAAGCGTTATAGATTAATTAATCACAGAAAAAAGTTAAATTAATCACATATTAACGCAGATTAATCGCACTATTTTTTTGGACCGCGCTTGAGCCTTGAACGTAACCGCGGATGATTACATTGAAGGCTGCACAGGTCAGTGATTAGGTCAATGCACGGCATTTACTATGCCTGTTGTTCCAAAATGAGCGGGGTGACTCCAGTTGGTGTGCTTGGTGGTAAATTTCGCTTTCAAAAACACCCCGACGGGACTTTAGATAAAACAAAAGTCATTTGCGTTTAATTAATTGCTGAATTGCACCCAGTTGATATGATGCCGTTACGTTTTGAGCAATACACGCATGCAATTGCGTACATGCATTTAATCAATGTTTGCAAATGACATTCAGATAATAAAATGTCAAAATATTACGGTATTTTGTATTTATTTTATATTATGCAAATACGCGAGTAATTTAGCTGATTAATCATGATTAATCAAAACTTGAAAGTGTGATTAATCAGATTAAAAATTTTCATCGTTTGACAGCACTAATATAATTTCAAACCTACCTTTTCGTCATGTTGTGCATGTGGTTAACTTGTCTGCATGTCTTACTGTGTGATTAACACATTATTAGAATAGCTCCCTTCTTTCACCTTCTGCTCAGTCAGCATCAGGATATTTTGAATGTTGAGCCTCCTATTCGAAATTACGCAGTGCAACCTCGGTGTTTTTCAAAAGGTTGCAGTATTATGTCATGTCTGGTACGGTTTGAATGTGACACCGTACACCGCCTGCAACTGTTTAGATTTGGTCAGTCAAACATGCTGGGAACCGATGATTCATTGACACATCTTTGTAATTATCCAGTTGCTGTGTACTGAGTTTTGTTGGGCACCTCATTATCATTCCAAATTTGTGTCTGGATTCTCTGAAATGGGGAATACAACATTTTTGAGAGATGTTTGTACTCTAGCTGACATGGACATTATGGCATAGCTGTGGGATTTACTGTCAATGTGAGTGTTGGGTAAATTATATGTATAAATATATATATTTTTTTACTTAAATACTATACTGTACTTGGAAGCAATGGTAGTTCTCATGAATTCCTCTCTTTGAGCCTCTAAACTGAGTGTGTCCGTTCAATTAGTGGGCACATTGTACGAGAGCAAGTTTAGGGGAACTAAAAACCCTCCTCACACTTGCTCACATTCATCTTACTTAATCTAATAGTGCTTGGCCTGATGGCTCTTCCTTGCAGCGAAGTTATTTCCCGTTGTGTCGGTAATGATAGGTGCATTGCATAGTTGCTCACTGACTGCATAGACATCACATTTGGTCAAAAACAAGCAACAACAACAACAGGTCACTTGTGTATTTAATACTCAGCACGCGTGCTTGTATTTGTGCTTGTTTTTTTTGTTTTTTTTGGTTTGTTTTTTTGGTAGTTTTTTCTTTTATTTATTTATTTTTTTACACAAAATGGTCATTGAAATAGATTACGTATTTGCTGGATATTAACAAGTGAAAATCAGGCATTATTATTATTTATTTATTTATTTATTAGTCCAACAGAATTATTCGTGGGGGTATCCTGAACTTAATATTTTCTTGCAAGCACAAAAATAAAGATCTGCCAGAATTTGATTCAAATTTATTTATTTCTGCTTTTTTTTCAGTTGTATCAAATGAGATTTGTGGGGTTTTCTTTCGTATACAAAAAAGACTTGAGCAATGTGTATAAACTGTGCCACAAGTTCCTCTTTTGTATCTAATAGGCAATGTTAGTGCGATGCTGTAAAAATGAGCCTATATAAAAGTGTTGTGATTTGCTGATTTGAGACATATGGTAATAGAGTGCTGGTAACAATGGAAACCAGGTCAGCTCAGTGTGAAGGAGGGCTTTAGAATCTGCTCTAACATTCCTTGAGGGTTCATTGTTTGATTTCTGAAGTTGCTCTATGTGACTCGATATGGCCTCGAAGGTTTATCTTTACTTTCCTAAATATTTTAGCAAGGTGTGTCTGATCTGAAGCAATATTGTGCAGGTCATTTTCTAGTTGTTTTGCTCAGTCTCTATACTGGCAGTATTTTTTTCTAAGGGTTCTCTTTGCTACTAATAATAATGTCAATAATTTGGGACAGTTAGCTAAATTCCTTGAATGAATATGGAGACAATAAATAGTCCATTATAGTTTTTTTTTTCCAATTTAATTATATATTTTTTTTAATCTACATTTTCCCAGCATGTGTTTCAAAGCTTTATTGAGCAGAATGCCCACATAAAATTCCTTATACTGTGGCTTAAGGATGGACGAGTACCGATACCAGGTATTGACATTGGGCTGATATCAAGCCTTATTTTAAGTCATTGGTACTCGCGACAGCTGACGATACCAGAAAAGTATCTTTTGGCTGTTTTATGATTAAGAGCTCAATGCATATGTCTGACATTAAGATGTACTGTACCACCACATATTTCGAATGGGGCTTTTTCTGGCCACTGGATTTATGTAGGTCTTACAATTAATTTATATATATATATATATATATTTTTAAACATTTTTAAAAATGTGTATTTTATGAACAAATGGAAACAAGATAGTACAAAATTGCCATTCATTTCATTCGATTTTAAAGAATGCTATATTGGTCGTTCTTTACATTTATGTGTCATTGTTTTTATGTATAAAGTACTAGTGGTATCAGTACTTTGTATCGGTGACTACTCAAAAGTTACTACTGCAGATGTAACTGAACTTCCCATAGTTATAGTCATGTTGTTCTTTAGAACAGTGCCCATTTGCTTGTTTCTTTTTTGACTTCCAGATTGACTTTGTTGTTGTCGCCCTTAATTCGGGTGTAGGTATTTAGTGGTAAGCGTCCAGATGGGGGAGACTTTCCCCAGCAGGGCCAGCCCACCACCTCCTTCCGTAAGACGTCTCCCACACCTCCCCTGGGCTTGGTGGAGGGAGTCCTGCCCACAAATCCGGCTGGCGATGTCCCTCTTGATGGCCATCAGCAGGCTCTGACCTGCCTCATCCCAGAGAGGGACCTGACTCTCCTTGAGAAGCTGGGAGATGGATCTTTTGGTGTTGTGAAGAGAGGAGAGTGGCTGACTCCTGCAGGAAAGCTGGTGAGGAGCTGTTTAGTTTCTGCGTATACACTCAAATGTTTGTTGAGGAAGCTGTATCGGCGTACATCGTTGTCCTACTTTTTCAGATTAACGTGGCTGTGAAGTGTTTGAAGACAGATGCGCTGACTCAGCCCGATGCTTTGGAGGATTTCATCTGTGAGGTCAACGCCATGCACTCGCTGGATCACCAGAACCTCATTCGCCTCTACGGCGTGGTGCTCACACACCCGATGAAGATGGTAGTGCACACACAGATTAACACGTACAATTGGGAGCACTATGCAAACTTAGAGACACATTTACTTGTGTGCACACGTCAGACTCACTCCCTAACATGCACATGACCTTACAGTCCAATCTAATCTGCCTTGGCATCTTAAGGCCTCTGAGAGAGTGAGAGTGATGAGAGGATGGAGGAAAGCAGGGAGAAACAGGAAGGCAGGAGAGCAAGTGTACTTGAGGCGAAAATAGTCGCTGGCATTTCTGCCTTTTCAACACAGTGCTACCTTTGAGTGCCAAATAGATTGTGAGCGAAGTCATTACTTTCTTCCTGTTTTTGTCACACTACTTTGTCAACATAAGCTCCCCATGCTCTTTCTATCATGTCCCACAGTGTTTCTGTTGTTGCTTCTTTAACTGACTTTCCTTCATATTCAGCCATTCATCCCTCTCTTTCTGTCCATGTGCTGTAGGTGACCGAGCTTGCGCCACTTGGCTCTCTGCTGGAGCGCTTGCGGTGCGTCCATCCTCAGGGCCCCGTGTTGATCCACACTCTGTGTCAGTATGCTGTGCAGGTGGCCTGTGGCATGGCCTATCTGGAGCAGAGGCGGTTTATCCACAGGGATCTGGCAGCCAGGTACAGCTGAGCCCAGCAACATTCAATTTTGAGCTTTTTACAGTGTGTGCGGCTCCAAATCTTTTTTGGGTGGTGTTCATCGACTCTATTTAATTGCTAGTGTTTTCCCTTTGAAATGTTTTTTGTGGCATCTGATGTTATTTTATGGCTATAGAGTGCTTCTCACTTCTCCACCCAGACATTTGTAGACTATTACAGGGTGACTTGGCCCACAGGCTAAATGAGTCACTTCCTGGCTGGTCTTGCCCAAATGTAGTCAGTTATAAAACCTCAATAGGCACCACTCATTTTCACAGTTAATTTACACATTCAGATGGTAATTGATCGCATATTTTGATATTATGTCAGAGTGAATTGTGTCATAGCAGACTGACATGCCTTATACTTTTAATTGCTTGTACATGCACAATCAATTCTAAACTACAGGAATGCGTTATGAAAGAAACTATTACTATTGCTAGTACCTTTTTTAACTTTTATAATACAGCAACGAGTAAAGAATGTTCACAATACTGTAGGACTTTATGTTTGACATTTATTGTTAAAATGTGATTTGTCTCTTCAGGAATATCCTGCTGGCATCAACTCACATAGTGAAGATTGGCGATTTTGGTCTGATGAGGGCGCTACCAAACAATCATGAGCATTATGTCATGCAGGAACATCGCAAGGTTCCCTTTGCGTGGTGAGTGAAATGATGTGAGAAAGCAAACTTTGAGCTCATGAGATTGGGACTGATCTGATAATCTGATATACTCTAATAAATCAAATAATAAATAGCTTAATTTTTATTCTATTCTAATCCTTATGTATCGTTCTGCATGCATTATAAAAATAAGTAAGGAAATAAGTCATTTTTTGTGCTACAGGTGTGCCCCTGAAAGTTTGAAGACCAGAACCTTCTCTCATGCTACTGACACATGGATGTTTGGTGTGACTCTCTGGGAGATGTTCACGCATGGCCAGGAGCCTTGGTTAGGCCTTAACGGGAGCCAGGTAGATACATGCATTAAAGAACAGCTCAGTTAAGCAAATACAATTAGCGAATAAAAATTGTCAAAAAAAAAAAAAAGAAGTACTCTTTCATAATATTAATAAAAGTGCGGCTCAAAAGTACCCAATACCTAAATACTGCAAGACATTTGCATATGTAATCAACAAGGTTATGTTTTTTTCTCCAGATCCTGCATAAAATTGATAAAGAAAGTGAACGCCTCCCTAAGCCAGAGGACTGTACACAAGATATTTATGATGTCATGCTGCAGTGCTGGGCACAGAAATCAGATGACAGACCAACTTTTGTAGCCCTGCGTGAGTTCCTCCTTGAGGTAAAGTGGAAACTGTTTTTAAGCAACTGCTTTTGTAACTTATTTATATTCTTGGGGGATCTATTCACTCAACAACACCAGAGAAAAGAATTTCAATCTTGGATGACTCCCATTACATAAACTTACCTTTACCGACACCTAGTGGACAGTTCTGGAAGTAGCTGTTCAAATATTTGCAGAAAAAGCAGAGGGCAGACTTCTGCCAACATTTTTCACAGGAAAGAAAACAGTGAATGGCTCCAAGAGGTGTACAATTAAAAAGTGGAAACACTCAATATCAGGGTAATATAAAAATCTCTGAAAAAATAAATGTTTTAAAATATATATATATATATATATATATATATATATATATATATATATATATATATATGTATGTATGTATGTATGTATGTATGTATATATATATATATATATATATATATATATATATATATATATATATATATATATATATATATATATATATATATATATATATATATATATATATATATATATATATATATGTATGTATGTATATGTGATAGGAATTATAATTAACTACCAAGTGCGGATTTTGGATCAGACCATAGAGAAAACTTTGTCATTTTTGGAATGCTTTCCCAACTTATATCCCTGTTTTAATTATTTTATTTTATTTCATAAAATAAGATGTTGTTATCATTATTTATTTTTTATTCAACTCATCAATGTTTTGACTCTCACCAAAATGTAGCCATTTGGAAAAAGAAAACAAAAAAACAACAACAAAAAAGCAAATTGATAAACCCACACAAACAAAACCTCTGCTTAGTGGCTATACTTAACTGTCATGATAAACATTTGACAGTGTAATGTTCCCGTTAGGTGATGTTTCAATCTACGGTGTTGCCTGTTTGAATTTGTTTCTGACATACATATCTATCATGTTTCAGACCATGCCAACTGACATGTGTGCGCTGCAGGACTTTGATGAGCAAGATAAGCTCCTGATTCATACCGATGATGTCATCACAATCATTGAGGGCAGGTGAGAACCATTTTGTTGTTTTTTGTTTTTGAATACATGTAAATAGTCCAAATTTCAGTGCTAATTTAATCAGAGGTTGAGTCTGGCTGTCATTGGCTATCATGCAGCTGGAATGCATTTATTTATTTTTCTTCGTCATTACTGGTAAATTCAGTCATCAAAAATTGTATTTTTTGGGGGGAACCTTACAATTGTGCAAAGTGAATTTAAAAAAAAAAAATGGTATGGATGTTTTAATTTTCATTATAATGTATTTTTTCCATATTTCAGAGCCGAGAATTATTGGTGGCGAGGTCAAAATAGCCGTACCCTCAAAGTGGGACAATTTCCCAGATACGTGGTGACATCAGTGGCGGGTTTGTCAGCTCATGACATCAGCCGACCGCTCAAGAACAGCTTCATCCACACGGGCCATGGAGATGCCAACCCTCATCACTGCTGGGGCTTCCCTGACAGGATTGATGAGTAAAGACCTCTAATTGCTTTATTGCACTTTGGATAACAAATGACGTGAATTAGGTCAAAAGCAAAGATGTTTGATGCGATACACTTACTGCATGCAAACTGTAATAGCTGGAAATTGACTAATAAAATTTACACTGTGACACTTTGACCAGTAGATGGCAGTGGCTCACTGCTCATTGCAATAGAAGGTTTTTGATGATCATAATGATGATGGACTCTCCCTACCAGTTTGTATCTTGGAAATCCTATGGATCCTCCTGACGTTCTGGGTTTGGACGTGAGTGCATCTCGGCCCACTCAGCTACAAGGGCGAGCTAAAAGTGAGTAAATGATGACACAACATCGTCGTGAATGATGATCATTTTTGTCCCTTTTTTGGTTGGATTTAGCGTTAGGTGGTAGATTAGGTCCTGACAACATCTATGCCGTTTTACTTTGTTGCTAGTATTTTAACAAATTTGATTTTTATATACCAGCATATTAGTTTTTGTACTGATCATAATTTTAGGATATGACAGGATGGTGATGTCATGGTTAGCATGTCTGCCTCATAGTTGAGTAATCTGACTTGAATTGATTCTAAATTGTCTAAAGGTGTGAATGGGAATGAGTGGTATAGAAAATGGATGGATGGATATTTTATTGTGCTTTATCAATCTGACCAGGTCTGCCTGACCTAATAAATGATACTCGTACTATTATTACTAATATTCTAGGTCATCCTCAGCCCTCAGTTAGGTAGCTGCTGCCATAAATAATAGGGGTTTAACGAATTCGGTTTGAACCGGTGTCGGTGTAAGATGTGATCGGGCTGCCAGATTGTATCGGGGTCGCCTGCAGATGACGTCACGCTATTGATTTATTGATTTATTTGTTCATTTTTCCTTTCGGACAGCATTGTGACAAACAAACATTTCAACATACAATTTTAACATATGATAACCGAAAAGAAAAAGGGCTGGCAGGAAGAAGCAAAAAAGCTTATAAATTCCCGCCCCCATACTAATCTAGGACGCATAAAATCAAGAGTAATAGTTAAGGATCAGCAGAGATGATAAAATTTCACACAGTTCATCAAGTCCATGAAGCTGATTATCCAGTTGATTACATTCGGAAACTTTTGATTCAGGCAAATGGATTATAGAAAGTTCAATCAGTTCATCTTCACCAGTGATTTGATCGTAAGTAGTTCATGAGAGAAGATTCGTTCAAATTAATTGTTGATCACTTGTTGATTAGTGCCATGTGGATTATCACAGTCCAGCAGCTTTAGACAACTGGGCATAGTGAAAACCATGTGTCCGACACCTCCGTCACTCAGATCCGCCTTCATCACGATTTTGACTCATCGCGACTTTTTTCTCCAGCTCGAGCAACCTTATGGCCATGTCTCTCCTCATTCCGTTCATGACAAGGTTGAGTGCTGCAAGGTCGTTTTTCACCAGAGAAGTGTCATCACAGGCCTTGCTTCGGCCGGCTTGCACACCAGTGATGGCTCTCAGGGTGGCCGCAGCCATTTCCTCTGCATTCTTCTGGTGATCAGACATGTTTCGTAGCGTACGAAACAGCCAGTGGAATCCAATCCCAAGCAGCATCAGCATAACCACCAGCACATAACAAATCCAGAACTGTCAGACACAATGGTCTCCACTTAGCCCAGGAATCTTCAGCATATCCAGACATGTGAGTTCCACTTGGACATGAACGCTGAGTAGGTCCAGGTCTCATCGTAGAAAAGATTTTGTCAAACGCACTTAGAGACCAGCTAATTAGATCCATACTGGTTTGTCGAAAGTTTTTGGAGCAGAGTGTCCTTTTCTCAGCACTCAGCACAGATGCTGTTTTAAAATAATTCAAGATTGAATGTCCTTGCACTTCAACAACATAGTAAGACGTGTTTACATTTCTGTGTTCCAGCTCCCTCCTTGTTTTTAACACAAGAGTTATTGCTCTCACACACAAAAATAAAACAAAAGTCAGGTTAAACATTTTCTTCATTATAACTAATTAATACCAATTCTTTATATTTTTTCTTAAATCCAGATAGTGTCTGTATTCCAGTTAGTCCACAATCTAATGAGTTCCATAATTTTACACCCATACAGGAGATCGAAAATGACTTTAGTGTAGTTCTAACACATCTCTGAACAAACACAAATTTCTCTCTCAAATCATATTTCGATTCCTTCTCCTGAAAGCATGTTTGCAAATTATAAGGGAGACAGTGTCTAGCCGCCTTATACATTATTTGAATAGTTCTATAGTTTATTAGATCATATAATTTCAATAGTTTAGCTTCAATTAACAATTTATGTGTATGTGCATTATAAGGAGCACTATGGATAATTCTTACTGCTCTTTTCTGTAATACCATCAACGGCTGCAATCGACTTTTATAAGTATTTCCCCAAATTTCAACACAGTAAGTCAAATAAGGCGAAATCAATGCATTATAGATTATTTGGAGTGCCTTTTGACTCAATATTTTTTTAGTTCTGTAGAGGATGGATATACTTCTTGCCAGTTTTTTTTTTTAACTGTGTTATGTGAGGAATCCATGTAAGCATCTCGTCAATAGTTATTCCCAACACATTGTGTTGGCTTACCCGTTCAATATTTACATTAGAAATTTGTATGCAGATATTTTCTTTAGTTCCTTTTTTACCAAATAAAATAAACTTAGTCTTGTTAAGATTAATAGACAATTTGTTGGCATTAAGCCATTGTTGTAGTTTATGTAATTCCTCATTTATTATTTGCACTAGCTTCTGTATATCCTCACCTGTACAGAAAATGTTTGTATCATCAGCGAAGAGTACCATCTTTAGCACAGTAGAAACTTTACATATATCATTTATATACAGTATAAACAATTTAGGGCCCAAAACCGAGCCCTGAGGTACACCACATAAAACTTCCATTTTATTAGAAGTACTCCCTCCAAATATCACATACTGATATCTTTTGGTTAGATAGCTTCGTATCCAATCTAATACAGTGCCCCTAATCCCCATTCTCTCTAATTTATTCAATAATATTTTGTGATTTACAGTGTCAAACGCTTTTTTTAGATCAAGAAATATTCCAATAGTATATAATTTTCGGTCAATAGCATCTGTGATTATTTCCATAGATTCAGTCAGGGCTTGGGCCGTAGAATGTTCTTTTCTAAAACCATATTGGCTATCATCTAACAATTTATGTTTGGTTATAAATTTATCAAGTCTATTATTAAAAAGTTTTTCTAAAATTTTTGACAACTGTGGCAAAATTGAGATAGGTCTATAGTTACCATAATCATGAACATCACCAGTTTTATATATAGGAATAATTTTTGCTATTTTCATTTCATCTGGGAATATCCCAGTCTCAAATGAAAAATTACATATATAAGTTAGTGGACATAGAATTTCATTTATTATACTCTTAATTAACTTCATATCAAAACCGTTTGAGTCACAGGAGTTTTTTGCTGTGCATTTGGCAACCAAGTGTCTTATCTCGGTGTCCATGACTGGCTCCAAAAACATAGAGTGTAAGTTTCCTGTATAACTCTTCTCATCGTGAGAGGAGGATTCTGGAATTTTCTTGGCGAGATCAACTCCTACAGTTACAAAGAACTCATTAAAATTATTAGCAATAATTTCTGTATTCACTACTTTTTTATTATTGACATTAAAATGTTCAGGATAAGATAGTTTATCCTTTTTATTCTTTCTTATAACTTCATTCATAATATCCCATAATTTACAAGTAAAGTTTTTGTTTTCGTCTAATAATTTAGTATAATATTGTTTTTTACAGACCCTTAAAATAGAATTTAACTTATTTCTATATCTTTTATATCTATCCTCTGCCTGTTTAGTTCTTAGATTGATAAATATCTTGGTTTAGCCAATACCATGGTTTAGATTGTAAATGTTGTTTCAAATAAACCTTTTTTACTGGACAGTGTTTATCATACAATAGTTGAAGTTTGTTTATGAAGTAGCCATAAGCCATATTCACATTTATTGCATCATAAACACAACTCCAGTTTTGGGTCAACAATTCATTTCTTAATGCAATAATATTCTCTTCTGTCCTAAATCTTTTATACATAGCTCGTACTTGTCTAATACCATTTTGATACCATGAATAATTAGCAAATATTGGAAGATGATCAGTTATATCATTGATCAGTATACCACTATTAATTTCATTTAACAAAATATTTGTATAAATATTATCTATTAAAGTAGCACTATGAGTCGGAATTCTTGTAGGACATGTAATTAATGGATGCAGACCTAGTGAATACATTGTATCAGTGAAGTCTTCAATATGTATGTTTTTGTTGGGGTTTAACAGATCAATATTCATTTCACCACAAAAGAATATTTGTTTGTTGTGGATTGTTGACAAAAGTTTTTGCATACACTCGGTAAACATTTCCACCTTAGAGTCCGGTGTGCGATAGATACAGCTTACAATTATATTTTTACCTTTTATCACATTAATTTAAATCGTAATACATTCCATAAGATTGTCAACCTGTATCGACATATTATGCAAAATATCAAACTTGATGTTACAATCCACAAACAAGGCCACCCCTCCACCTCCTTTACCAATTCGATTTGTACATACCATATTGTATCCAGGTAAATCAAAATCCAAGTCCTTGTTTTCTTTCATCCATGTTTCTGAGATTGCAATAATATTTATTTTATTGTTAAACTTCTGCAGGTATTCTTTAATGTGTCCAAAGTTAGTATATAGGCTCCTGCTGTTGAAATGAATTATTGAGAGCTTACCAATGAGATTGATTGATTTGTTGAATTGTTCATCAGTATAATAATGGCACTTGTCCGCTTTGTTGTTATAGAAGTTTTTGTCAGGATCAAATATTCCATTTGGATCGTTCAAGGCATATTCCACAAGTTGGTCATCTAAGTCTGTGTAGTTTGGTAATATGGGGTCAACTTTTTGAGACATGATTAATTGTCATAGACTTCCAACTCCTGCAATCTCTTGATAACCCTGGTTTTGATCTCCTCTGGTGAGCTCCCTTGTGTCTTGATGAGGACTTTGCAGTTGGCGGTCCAGGTTGCCATAATTTTCCCGTCTTTCTTCAGTTGACGTGCCTTTCTTGCAATTTCAGCATTCTTTTTGGTCAGGTTTTCATTTAGAAAGACATTCTTGCCTTTCAGTTTTGGGCCTTGCTTGAGGAGTGCGATCTTGCTTTTTCTGTCAGTAAGTTTCATGAAGACCATTGGTGGTTTTCTCCCTACAGGATTGTCCGGAAATTGTCCGTTTACAATTGTTCAAAATAACAACATTTATGGACTAAAATTGTAACAACGTAAATAAACCTAAAAATATAAAAGCATGATACTTTAAGAGTGAGGGGGAAAAAAAAGAAAAGATTTAAGCGCCTTGACGCTTGCCGGTGACGTCAGTGCAGCAGCGCTAACAAAGTTAGCTTCGGGTTGGTTTCTTTTTTAGCTGTTCACAAATCAATCACAGTAACAAACAACAGTCTTAATGATAATAGGAACACATCTAAACTGTAACAATCTAAACTGACGATATTTGTCACATCTGAGACAGTTAATTTGTGTTTTTATCATTTAGTCAATCTGTCTTATAATTTATTCAATATATTTTTACATTTATATTCTTAGGTTTATTTACTTACTTTTTACCCTTCAAAAGGGTAGATCATTTATGATGATTACTGCTGGCTGTGTACACTACTAGTACCGTTTTGTTCAGTTACTTTCCTGCAAGACATATTCTCCAGTGTATCTATATTGATATTCATGTCCAGGAGTCCTGTCAAATTGCTGCTTTTCATTTGACCCAGGAATATCCTTTTGCTTGACTTTGAAATGTCCCTGAAAAATCTTACTTGATTTCCCTCAACTTGCTTGAATAGCATCTTTTCTGACCACTTGCTGTCTTTTTTCCTTCTCATTCTTTGCACTGCGGTGGCTGTATTGTGTTTCCTGAAGAGCCTCCTCCTCGCCCTCCTCAACCAGCAATGGTAATCAAGAGTAAGTCTGCTTTCTCTGTAGCTCCTCACCCATTGCTCCTGCCCTCTCTGT
>NC_135411.1:67346266-67363766 GCF_051991245.1 Festucalex cinctus
GACAAACCCCAGATCCCTCCTCGTGTCCCTATCCCCCCTCGCCCAATTAAAAGGGGCGACTACTCCTCTGCTCGTTGCTCGAGGGACCTGTCTCTGTCCCCGACCCCGCTCGACATCACCCAAGACATTTCAAGCTCAGAGCAGGGCCCGCCGCCGCAAATCCCTCCGAGGGAGCCTTTGTCGCAGCCTGGCTCCAGGACTCCCAGCCCCAAAGGCCTGGAAGTGGGCTCCCCACTGCAGAGAGTCTACTCTGTCAGTCCCACTACCATGCCAGTCGCCCTTAGCACCTGTCCCTCAACAACACGCACTTACAGCTCCTACCTCTCCACCTCACCAGGTAAATTCATGCCTACTACGCACAGCTTTGCCTCAGATCCCAAATATGCTGCACCCAAAGTGATCCAGTCACAGGGGAAGGACTTTGCAAACAAGGGGCCCTGCATCCTCCCTATAGTCCGGGACGGGCGAAAAGTCAGTCACACTCACTATTACCTTCTGCCAGAGAGGCCGCCCTACCTTGACAAATACGACCGCTTCTTCAGGGAGGCCGAGAGCCTGACTGGCAGCACTGTGGAGGGCAGACACGTCGGGCAAGCTAACACTGCTACGGTCCGGCCCATGGTGCTCAGCACTTTCCAGGGGCAGGGGATTGTCCCACTGGCTGATCTGAAGACTAATTTATCCTCCAACAATAATGGCAATCTTGGACCACGGACAGGAATGAAGACATCAGTTAGTCTCTCTGGTATTTGTGCAGAAGGTTTGACAGCACCAGCAGGCACCACTTACTGTCCCAGGACAGACGGATTGGAAAACTCAGCTGACAAAGTCAAAGTGGTAAATTTGAAATGAGAACAAAAGACAATTGTCATTAATTTCATGCAATCTTTTAGGAAAATTGGGATGTATAGGTCTTTCTTTAAAGAGACAGTGTGTAGGATTTAGTGTCATCTAGTGGTAAACTAATAATTCATTCATTAAAAAAACCCCACTATTAATATAAAAAATATGCCCAAAAAAATGTGTTCCATCACATCAACACATTCTTTTATATAATCGTAGGTCTAGGAATCGTATTACGTATGTCACGCCGTACCACTGATCTGAATATATGACTGGATAGCCGCTAGCCCATACACGCCTTGCAAGCCGTTGAAGCGACAAGGCAGCCATCTTGCTCCTCCCATCTTGATAGCAGACTACTGTATAAACTATGCGGTATACATACAAATTAGACATATACACCTCGTAGGCAGTTAGTGTTGGGCCGGGGCCAGGGGAGAGTGGTTTCTGGCGGTTTGGTCACTATTTTTTAATAAGTTTAAAAATAAGAATAAAATTAACAAGTTTACAGTATTTGCTGCTTTGAAGACCCCCTTATTCATTTTATCACTCAGATCCATAGACCCCAATATTAGATTTAGCAGATGCTTCTTTTGTTGAATTAGTTATAATTCTTCATTTTTTTATTTTTTAAATACAAGTTTCCTCTTGTAAACATTAAGCATATAATTTATACATTAATAATATATAAGTATTTAAGGCAAGTTGTAAAATGTCTGAAGTCCTCTTGTTTATGTTGAACAATTTTAAAACATCATAAATCATGCTGTTTCTACTAAGTACTGTCTTAAATGTATTCCAACTTGGTAAATGTAAATGTATAGGATCGTATGCCGAGAAACGTTTCTTGGGGGGAGCAATATGGCGGCCTCTAAAGTTTTGGCCTATCGGCTATCCAGTCATATATTCAGATCAATGTACCGCGCCTTACAAGAGGCTGACATGTTGCACTGCCATTTTTCTGCTATGGATACCCCAAGGAGAAGAATTTTGCAAATGTAGTTAGCCTCTGATGGTGCTTGCAGCTAATGTCTGACCCAATGGGTCGACCGCCGCTTACCTTCCACAGCTGGGGCCTTCAGGTGGTCGTCGCAGTCCTGTTATTCGAACTCGCACTGCTAGTCTTCCTCTGCTTTGCTCTCGCTAGCTTTTGTTAGCTTCTCCCAATTGTCACTACAGCTGGTTCTTGCTAGCAGCTCCTGCTCGCTGCGCTGCCCGCTCACTCCAAATAATAATTGGCAGTAATTGCTGGTAGGCTAGCGAAGCTTTGCTTCTCTGAGTCACCGTCGTGCACGTACTTAAAAAAATAAATAAATCATTGCATTCTGTTAGTTGACTACTAGGTGACACAACATCAATGTCTCTTTAAAAAAATATATATATATATATATTTTTTTCCCATAAAAAAAGTACATTGTGGTGTTGGTATTTGGTATCGGTATCAGTGACTACTCAAAAGTAGAGGTGTTGTACTGGTTTCAGCCTGGAAAAAAAGTGGTCTTTAGCCAGCAGATTATTGAATTAATCATTTGTGCAAAAAGTGCCTGCATGTACAGTGATACCTCGGCTCACGATCACTTCAGCTCACGAACTTTCCGCCTCACGAACATTAAATTCGCGAAAATTTAGTCTCGGCTGACGAACTACTTTTCGGCGGAGGAACCAAACCATGCGGTCGAACAGCACCACGGTGGCGGCCACAAGAAGCTGACGCACGCTCACGGCGTCCCAGTTCGTCACCCCCTTTCTTTTAGTGCGGACGCGGTTTGTGTTTGATAGACATTTTGAGTGTACTTTTGCTATTATGGGACCGAAAAAGACCCCACCACAGGCTAGTGTTAAGCCTAATGCTTACCAGCGAGGGACGGCGATTCGGCGGCGCGTTTGCATTGTAGTCAATGGAGTTCGCGCCACTAAAAAAAGCGAAAGTGCCATCACGTACCTCAAAAAAGGAGAAAATTGTGCCACGGCTGTTTAGTCCCAGGAAAGAGGTGAAAGTAGTTGACGGTGCTCACTTGTTGACTCGCTAAAGTGCTCCACTTCCTTGTCACCAAGGGACACACCTCCTCCGCTCCGGTGAGCACGAAAGTGCGAATGAGCGACAACCGTTCCATAAACACTCTACGCGGTGAAACGCTCGCGAATGAAGTAAGTCTACCATTGCTACTATCCTTAAGAACTACCATCACAAAGTAAAACGACTTTATTATACAGTACAATTTATTTCTTTAATTACAATACAATAAAAAATACTAAAAATAAATAATAAAAATAAGGTATATTTTTGTGTAGTTTTAAGGCTTATTTAGTAGAAAATTATGTTTTATAGGGACCTGGGAACGGATTATTCTCATTTTAATGGTTTCTTATGGGAAATAAATGTTCGGAAGAAGAACTTTTAGGTTTACACACACTCTCTGGGAACCAATTAAGTTCGTAAACCGAGGTATCACTGTAATTGTTTAATTATACGTTCTCCTTGATTTGACTGTGTGATTCTGTCACACAGGTGCAGGAGGCAGTTCACGGTGTAACGTTAGAAGAATGCCAAACTGCCCTCCACAACCACAGCTGGAATATTCAGAAAGCTGTGCATTACCTCAAGGTAAGAACATTTGTTATTAATATGCAATACAGAATGTTCAGTTAAAGAAAAAAAATGAATGACGTTTGAATTCTCCAATTACAACTTTAAATTCTACAACAATTTCCTTATGCTATATCAGAAAAGTATGGAAAAACAAAACAATCAGATAAACTTATAACGCCTTTCCTTTCTTTCTTCTTACTAAATTTCCCTTTTCCTTACCCGGATATTCAATCACTACCTGTCTTCTACATTCACCACGCAGCATTACCAATAATCTTCATTATTCTAATATAATATAATATGAGGGGTGTGTCCTGATATGTCCTTGACAGTTACTGATTCATGCTTCTATCAATATCTTTTTCATCAAGAGCATGACTGCCATCATTCAGTCTGTTTTTTTCTCCATCAGTTCACATAATTGTTACATTTTCAGAAAACCAAGGGAAATATCATTAACCTTTCAGACATAATTGATTGCTTTTTGTATAAAGTCAAAGTTCCCATGTCAAACACAAAAGATTTAAAACTGTTTTTAATTAACAACCCCGAGTATATTGTAGACTCATTAGAATCCATCAAAATAAAGTCCCGTTGTAATGAGGTAACATTTGTGGTGCAGTGAGGAAAGTGGAGTCCTCTTTGGTAAAGTGTTTTGCTGCTCCACAGAGATCCTGTTTGCTGCATTCCAGGTCAACCCTTGCGCCGTTCCGAGTAATAAAATTTTTATGTACAGCATGCTGTAACTGCAAACAGGTAGTCATTGAAAGTTGATGTTTGCCATTTTTTTTCTAAGTGGATTCCTCTTAGGTTATAACGGGGCTTTCTTGATCCTTGCGGGAAAATAAGGCCATTGCGGCTGTGATGAACAAGTTGTAAATATTTCTGCCGTTCCCTCCTCTCTTGTTGTCTGCCACTGCTGTGCAGCTTCCATCCATCCATTTTCCAAACTGTAAATGAAAGGTATGTGTGGATAGTGGAGGACTGGAGGGAGCAATTAAATGTTTCTTAATAACTAGCAAAAACTTTAGAAGATAAAGAAAAAGGTCATCAAGAGGTTTCGCTTTCAATCCAAACAATGATCGTGGATTTGCAGTTTTCAAATGTGCTCTGTGAGCGCTGCAAGCAAATGAATACTTCCATTGTTATGTTTGACAATAAAAATCATGCTCTCTCCCTCCCCCAAGTTCTGCTTGGAGTTTTAATCAGTGCTTTGTTCGCCCGTAGGTGGAGCAGTTGTTTTGTTTGGGTCTGAGGAGCAGGCCCGAGTGTCTAAAGCTGCTGGAGATGTGTGACTGGAACCTGGAGGTGGCCGGCACTCACATGTTGGATGACTATGGATCCACAACACAATAGAGGTACCGCTCACTTTGGTTCAGTGCAAGTTTAGGAAACTATGTTCAAGCAGTATTTTGCTCCCTGGGTCTGTATCCCCTTTGTTGTTCAAGTTGTTCTTCATATACATACATCATGTAAACTTCAGCCATAAAAGGACAAAAAAAAAAAAAAAAAAAGCCCACAGAGACGTCGTAGCTAGCTACCACTACAGCGAACAGGTAGTAAAACACGTATGGGGGAGTGAAGAATGTAGAGAGGAACACAGAAAACCTGCTAAGCTTGGTGGATTGGGACAGACTGAGAAAAAAATATGTCCCGGGAAAATATTTGTAAACATATCAAATGCTATATCACGGGTGGGGAAAAAAAAAAAAAAAAACTGGAGTGGAATTGTACTGCTCAGTAAGAATAAATCAAGAAAGGTGCATGTTCAGTATAGTTTGTCCTTGGTAGAGTGCTGTTGTTGTTGGTTATTTATTTTGTTGTATCAAATAAGTTTTTTATGAGAACATATAGTTAAAAAAAAAAAAAAAAAACATGCAAGGGGCATACAGAAAATATGTTCCGTTGTAATCTTAAAATGTTTGTGCTCTATCAAAAGTAAAAATTTGAAGTTTGTCGGTCAAGGTGATATAACTCGCGTTGAAATGAGTTTTGGATTGTGTATTTCTTTTCATTTCCACCCCACCCCCACCAAATCTAATTCAAAGCTTCCACATTTTTGCAGACTGTAAAGGAAACATCTCAGGCTGCTGAGTTGTGATTGGAACTTCATCCTCAATAAAACCTCTGTGGACCATCCTGTATGACTCTTCAGACTGTGATTGAAGTATGAAAGCACAACTCTGAAATACAAACAACAATTCTAATCAAGTTGGGACGTTGCGTAAAACCTACATAAATACACAATACAATGATTGGCTAACTTTTTTACCTATGTTTTAACTTGTCTTTTTTTAGTGCATTTAACAGTTAAATGCACTACAACGACAAGATGTTTCATGTTCAAAGTGATAACATTTTATATACCGTATATATATATTTTTTGTGCTAATATTCTTTCATTCATCCATCCATGATCTACTCATTTTGAATTTGTTGCTTGTAGGGCTGGGCAATAAATCGAATTAATTCGATACATTGTCATTTTAAAAAATCGAATCGTTGAAAATTTGCTAAACCGTGAAATCAAATTTTGTCTTCTAGATGATTAAAAGCTGTTGTTCTCATGTTCTGTTACATCCAAATGCTTTTATGTGTTGTAATTTTGCACAAGTGGCAGAATGCTGGATGGGTGGTTTACAAAACATGTTTACAATAGCTACCAACTACTTAATTGTGGCATTTAAACACAAACTATGAATGTTAATTATGTTGAAACTAATCTAGAATCAGTATACGTTACTGGTGTCTGAACATTTTGCACAGGAATTATTTTTGAAGAATTGAAACCTTTAAGTAAACGTTTGTTGCATTTATTAGGTTAAAATCGATTAAAATCGTAATTGTCCTGAAAGACTGCAAAAATCGAGATTTTATTTTTTGGACATATCGCCCAGCCCTAGTTGCTTGTAACGCATTCCAAAAAAAAGTTGGAAAAGTGGCATCTTCACCACTGCATTACATCATCTTTTAACAAACCACAATACGCATTTGGGAGCTGACTATCACTAAATGTTGAAGATTAGTAGGTGGAATTGTTTTCTATTCGTAATTGATGCAACTTTAGTTGCTCAAAAGTCTCTGAACTCCATTGTAGTGTGCCACACTTTTTCAGTTGGGGACAGGTCTGTACTGCTGGCATAAATATTGAGTACCTGCACTCTTTTACTCCAAAGCCACACTGATGTAACATGTAACACATACATACACAGTGTGCATTGGCATAGTTCTGTTGAAATAAGATGTCCCTGAAAAAGACGCTGCTTGGATGTCAACATAAAATAGGTTGCTCCAAAAGTTGTACATTCCTTACACAATTAATGGTGCCTTCCCAGATGCACAAGTTACACATGCCATCGACACAAACATAACAAAACGATCACACCTCAGACCATCACACATGCTGGCTTTTGAACTTTGCGCTGATAACGATCCGGATTATCCTTTTTCCTACGACGTCCATGATTTCCAAAAAACAATTTGAAATGTGGACTCATCAGACCACTTCACATCAGTGTGTGTCTTTTTTTTTTTTGGGGGGGGGGGGGGGGGGGTGTTATGTTTCAGGCATTACATTCAAACAGTCATCAGTTTGAACATTAATATCTTGTCTTTTCAGTGTTTCGATTGACTGTAAGTTGAAAAGCATTTGCAAATGATTGTATTCTGGTTTTATTTACTTTGTACGCGATACCCCAACTTGGAATTGATGTTTGTAGAGCAAAAAAAGAAGTTTGTCATCTTTGGACTGTTCAGAATTTGCTCCACTTCTTAACAATTCGTATGAGTTGCCCAAAGCAGACATGACAACAATCCTACTTTTCTGACACTGTTAGGTTTGTGTGTCAAACTCTTGTCAGACTCTGATAAGAATGCTGCATGCAATTACTGCTGAGACATATTCTGGTCTTTTCTTCAAGTCTTTAAAAAGTCCTGTTGGAAGGGACCGTGGAAGGTGATAATGAGTTGAACAGCATGCCCAGAAGAACAATCTTCACACCTTCCAACTTTACCAAAAGGTCATCAAAAATGTGTTAAGTCTCAATTGAAGTCAGTTTTAATGGACTGCCTACATAGGTTAAAAGCCAACCTCCTCCACTGGATATGCATTGGCACTTTTAAAAGCAATTTGGTCTTGAACCAAATTTCAGAGATTTGAACTGTACCTCTGAGACGTCTATTTATTTGTGCAGGGCAGGCCACATTGTACAAGAAATACATGCACTTGCTTAGTGTTATAAAGGGGCACATGGACACTATTATGAATACTGGCTGTGCACAGGAAAGTGGAATGGTGGGAGGAAAAAAAAAAAAAACGAAAGTTACGACCACATCAAAACAAAGAGCTTAACTGTGGCCAGGCCACTTTTATGTGAGTGCATTGGTTTTAATTCCAAGTTAAGATCAGTGGACATCGTGGTCAAAGAATTCACTTTTTAACGAGCTCCCAGAAATTGGTTCTCAAGCTTTTTATCTGCCAAGGCTATGTCCAATAATAAGAGCTGATACTGGTAACATTATTGTCTTTTATACCCTCTCATTACATCAAACGACAACTAATGCACACCTCTGGCCAAATGCCAGTTTTGTATTGTCACATATATTTGAGACCAATATATATCATTTTAAAACATTTGCCCCATGACTGACCTTAAACCTGATCAAGTACAAATAAACAATGTGGATAATGTACTTGCAAAAGTGTGCACACCCTCATAACTGGAATGTGGCTGTGTCCAACTCATGGTAAATGGGAGTCAGCACACACATGTCACCATTTAGTGTCCATCTGATTAACGCAAAATCAATTTCGTCATTATTTATTTCTTATCATTTTATTTTATTTTTTTTCAGGCTTTTCAATTTTGTAGTCACATCTTACAGCGCAAGAGAGCTTGCACAGAATCAGAGGGACGTCATTGTTCAGAGATACCAGGAGAAGGGTACAAAAGTATTTTCAAGGTGTAAAATTTACAATGGAGCACATTGAAGGTAGTCATCGTCTAGTGGAGAAAATATGGCACAACATTACCAAGGACTGTCTATCTATCCCCTTCTCATACAAAGCTACATTTATCCAAAAAGAAAAGAAAATAAACATCTCACTCTCAAACACGTACGTGAAAATAGCCATCACCCTGAAAGGTATGTTTCCTCTATAGTGCAATCACAACACTGCTCATCACAAAAAGAACACGGCCAACTCCTTTTTTTTCCTTGGAAAACATACTGGAGGTTTGTCAACATCTTTTGAAGAATTTTTTTTTCAGCATGTGACATGTAGCATGTGATTTGGTTCATTATGAACACACCACTTTCCCAGTTTTAAGAGCATGCACACGTGCAACCTCATTATCTACCTTATTTTTTTACTTCCCCTCTTGAAAAGTTTTCAGTTGAGTTGTACAGGTCACATTACTGATGGAAAAAGTCATCAATTTATATGATAACCTCTGATTTATTTTTCAATCACATCCCTCACAATGAGCCTCCAGTATATAAACCATGGAACTCAATCCACATGGTAAATATTTGGGCCTTTTGTTCAAAGAGAAAAGGAAATAGAAGACTAGAGTTTCTAGAGTACACTCAGCTTCTAAAATTCACTTTCATGTGGTCAGCAAAACACAAACAATATGCCTGCATCCTCCTTTTCAGACCCCCCTCAATGGTTTGCCATCTCTCAAAATAATCATTTTAAAACGTGTATGTACACTTACACCCGCCTTCCACATGTCCACAAACAATATCCAACACGTCTGAGTGCTAACTGTCAGTCAGATGGAGCTTACAGTGGCGACCAGGTTTCAAGATATGTTCAAAGTATATGTCATTTATGTGCTTATTTTTGGATGACGAGTCAGTGAAGACCTTCTCATGTGCAATAAGGCTGCTGTACAAACCATCTACACCAATGTGTGCGTCATTTAGCGTCGTATCTCTTTGGGATACATGGAGAGAAAGACAAAAATGTTCAATAGTATTTTCAATGTCAAGCATTTGGATTGGAGAGTTTTCGGAAAGAAGCAAGTTGTCCTTTTTTGCACACCTGTCTGACGTTTGGTGGCCTCCACAGCAATTTTGTTTGAGTTGAGCTGGTGTTTGAAGGACTGCGATGAACCTTGTGGTGTGATGATCAACCCAAAGTCACAATGATGTTTGACAACTCTTCTGTAAATGTTAGGCATATTTGTAATATGTTTTGTATTGTTTTTGCTGTTGTTCTCTCCCCTCACAGTTTTATCCATTAGACACAGAAGTATGTCATAATGTCACTTTGTATGTGTTTGCTCCCCAGTTTTTTCCTTCTATGCCAACTGAACAGATGTTTTTGTTTTTTCCTCCCTCCAGGGCTGATGGAAATGTTCACAGGAAGTTAATGCTGCCGGATTTATATGTATTTTTTTTTACTAAAGAAATAATTATTTCCCACCTCTTTTTCCCAGTTTATGAATCTTTTTTTTCCTCATTTCTTTCCTCTGCGTCATCTTTGATCTGTGTGGAATATGAATTTACTGCTTAATTGGGATATCATGGTGCCTGGATTAGGATTTTTATTTATTTATTTTTAGTAAATCCCACGTTTCATTCAATCATCACTCTTGGAGCTCATAATTAAAATTAGCTGATGACAGTATTGAAGCTACAGGATTAGAGCAACTTGAAGCATACAGGTCAGTATTTGATGCTAAGTAAAAACATTTGAGTTTTTCCATAAATTTTCTGAATTTATGTCAATTCATTAAAAAAAAGAGCCACAATTTATTTTTGATAGGGCACTTTCTTTTTAATTTATGTAATTTTCATGAGAGGAGTTGAAATAGTTGCTATATTCTGTATAGCCACAAAGACATTAACTTGGCAACAATCATCGCAATATTCTACCTCCACCTGGGCTGTCATGGTGACAAAAAACAAAACAAAAACATGCTTGGCATAAACATGAGACACCCTTAAAACTGTGGGAACGAGAACTTTCATAAAGTGGACATTATAATTCTGGATGCTGTGTATAATTTGATGGAAGAATGTCGGATAGCTTTTATTGAGACACCTGGGAGCTAGTTTAAGTTGTGAAGGAAAGAAAAATGCCGAATGTCTCTTTTTTTCTTCATTTAATGAGGGCACATTAACTTGCGATAAAACTGGCATATACATTACTTGCTACAGTATTTAGTTGGAACTATGTTTGATAGAGTTTCACCAGAGGTAGTGACTCACTAATTGGCAAGCTACATTTGCCATGCTTACATCCATCCATCCAACCCTCTGTCGTCCTCTTGCTCCTCCTGTCATTGAGCAGTAGGAGGAGCAGGAGAAGGACAGAGAGGAGGAGGAGGAGTAAGAAGACGGAGAACTATTATATCCAATGAGATTCAGGCCACTGTGATAGACCATGTGCTGCATGTGTGAGCATGAGGGAGGCTGGTTTGAGGGTCTTGCTGCTGGCCTTCCTTGATGACTTCCACAAACAACTTGTTCCACCATGCAGATCACATTGATGATCCATAAAGATTTACTGAAATTATGTTGTCATCTGGGACAATGTGAGTTTCCACCGGGCTCTGCTTGTACGTCAGTGGTTCCAGGACCACCCACATTTTAGAGTGTTACAGTTTTTTTTGCAATTGCTTAAGCGCGAAAAACAAAAGAATGATATAATTACCAACCCCTTACACTGAAGGAGCAAAATGATAGAGCAGATTTTCACCACTATAAACACGTTTTGCAGAACAATATACACAGTGATTTGCGAAACACTGAACACAGTTTTATCCATTAGACACAGAAGTATGTCATAATGTCACTTTCTTGCAATTCCAAAGCACTTACTGACAAATCACCACACGACACAGAAGTATGTCATAATGTCACTTCCTTGCAATTCCAAAGCACTTACTGACAAATCACCACACGCATGAAACAGTTGATTAAACACACGTACATTAGCTGTTATAACACATGACTGTTTTATTGTAGACGAACCGATCAGGTTTGAACATCGCAAAAACGTAGCAGGTAAGTCCACCTGCTTTCAAGCAAAATGGGAAAAGTGAGTTTGAGAGGAAGAATTGGTGGAGGATGAGCAGGAGGTTGAGAAAAACCTGAAATAGGAGGAAGAAGAGGACGACATTTGTCAAATGAAATTTGTGCAACACTAGTTGATGATGTTATCATTCATGGATTGACACGGAGGCTATAGACTACAAGTCCAGCCAAATCATAAGAGATTGACACTGGCCTCTGTCATGGCTCTTCCAACAAGAGAATATGGTAAAAAAAATAAAAAATAAAAATAAAAACTGCGAATGAGGTTATTGCGTAAAATGTTGATGAATTTCACTGGTCAAATCCAACTAGGTGATTTCTTCAAGTTTATACAGTTTTTTTTCTTTCTTTCTTTTTTTCTTTTACTTGACCGTAGGCTACATTTAATCTTACAGTGTTGGGGCATGTTTGGTTGCAAGTATCTATATTGACTGAATTTGGTTACATGAAGACAAATGAATCCTATTTTCAATAGTGTGTAGCACTGATCTTGTGTTTGACTAAATTACCATATTGTGTATTTGTACTTTCCTTGTGTACTTCGCTTATGGTGACTGCTAAAAGTTGATTAAGTAAAACATTGTAGTTTGTGGCTGGTTCAAACAGAGTTCAACCCTATGACACGTGTGTATGTCATATGGGAACATAAGATGGTTTATATACATGTGTTTTGACGAGTGATTCCTTTTGCACGGGATATGAGATATTCTGCATCTCGTCTGCAAGGTTGTGCTAATTGCCTGTAGCGTTTTTAGAATCCGAGCCCTGTTTTGTATTTTGTGTTTAAACAATCATAAAAAAACAAAACAAAAACTGTATCCCTTCCACCATACTCTATTCCTCAACCCCATAGAGGAGTTCTATTCTGCTTGGAGGTGGAAGGTGTATGAGCTAAACCCCCAGACCCAGGTCCCACTTGGCCAGGCCAAGGAAGAAGCCTGTGGGGACGTCGGCCTCGAGTCCATTCGGGATTCATACGCCACTCAAGGCGGTTCTTCCACATATGTCGAGATAGGGAGAACATCGCCTGTGATGTGGACGAGGCCCTCTGGCCTGATTGAAACAGAAGGCATTATGATGCTTGATCAGGATTATTCCTCAGTCATGTTGGAAAAATAAAACATTTTTGGCTGCATATTTGTGTGCTGTTTTAAGTTTGTTTGATGAAAAAATTAGGCTAGACTCAAGTCATTTTTACAAATGGAGAAATATCTTATTTTCCAGAATCATTGTCATTCATATGATGTGTTCCATTTTACAATAGTGTTTTCAATTTTGCACTACAATGTGCTGTAAATACTTGGTAGTGTGCTCAATGAATGCTATGTGTCATTGGAAAATACGACTGTGTGTAACAAATGAAAACAGGAGTTCCATTTTGTGAACACAATGTAAAGATTTGATGGCAAGAGTCTTCTTGCAAAGGGAGTGTCAGGTTTAGCATTTTGTGTGTGCAGTATTGAGAAATCTGTTATTGTCTTGAGAAACGTGTGTTGACAATTTGTGAAAAACTGTAAGCTGCCATGCATGTCTTTGGAATGTGGGAGGAGACCAGAGTACCCGCGGAGAACATGCAAACTCCACCCAGGAAGGCTGGAGCCTGGATTCGATCTTGCATCCTCAGCATTGGGAGGCGAACTGCTTAGCCACAAAAAAAGGTGGGTAAATGTGGTTGATATAGTGTTGATAAGGTTATAGGTAACCTCTTTATAATCCATTGAATATATAACAGTATCCTGATTTGAAACTATTGTCTGTTTGAAATGAAACAAAATGAGAACCCAAAGCTTTTACAGGCGAGTAGCTGCCAACCTTTTGGTCTGGATCCATAGCTGATATGTTTTGTATTTCAAGCAAAAGGGTTTAGTGAGGTTACGTAACAAATCAAGCTCTTTCAGAGGGTAAAACATGCACTAGACCATAAATATTTTGGAAAAGTCTGGGAACAAAACACGGGTGCGGAAAGACATAAAAGGAAAGAGACAATTGGGGTAGTAAAACAAGCATGCTATAAAAGAGAAGGTTTTATGGGCATAAATATGCACAGAACCAATGAGGGCCTATGTGGCAGTAACCTTAATTGGTTCCAAATTGATCCTGGCATAACATGCTTTTGCATTCTCAGTTGCAGTTGTCATTGGGCGAGAGGGTGTTTCGCGCTGGACTTGTCACTGGCCAATGGAAGGCCACTTGCAAACAAACAAACATTTACACTCACATTGTTACCTCCGGCCAAACCTCAGAGCTGTGAAGCAAACATGCTCACCACTGAGATACCGCACCACCTTCGACCATAACATGTCCAACTAAATCCGTTTGTATTTGTATTGCTGATCGATGTTTCTGCAACATACAGACGGTGTTGCCACAGTTACCTTGAAAAAGTAACTTAGTTATTTTACTGATTACTTGGTTTTAAAAGTAACTAAATTGCGTTACTGATTACTCGATTTTAAAAGCAACTAAGAGATTAAAAGTTACTTTTTTAGTTCCTTTCAGCAGCTGCCGATAACACCATCTCAACATAAAAATAATGCGGTAGAAACAGAGTTCCAAATACTTTATTGAAAGTGCATTTTTAACATGAAAATAAAGGTCTTTTTTTTATGAAAAACAAAATAGGCAGTCTCTCTTGACTTCTTGTAACGTAAATACTTTTTATAAAACAAAAAATAAAAATCTATCCAGGTTGAAAATGAAAATCCCCTTAATTCCTCTATTGTTTGTTCCGCTATTCCAGTGTGTACACTTGAGTCGACTCGTGCATGCTGAACGTGACTTGTCTGACGTCACTCCCCCTGGCGAGAGAGCGGAGACGACCTCATCCCATATTGCTTCGCGGACCAGGATGGAAATAAATTATTTACCACTTTCATGGTCCATAATGTACACATTTTTGTTGCGTTGTGTGCCTGTTGGTTAATAAAACTAGTCGTAAAAGTATCATCACTTTTGTTTTGAATGTGCAAACCATTCACGACCAGACCATGGCTGAATTCAGTGTGGTGATCAATGACTTCCGCCTCATCTTCATAGTTAGCGGCAGTTTGTGACTGTTACAACAGTGAGATATTTTGCCTTCTTCATGAAAATGTGGAGTAACGCATTGAATCTCTGGACAGTAACTTTAATCAGACTACTTTGTAGAATAAAGTAACGCGTTAGACTACTAGTTACTTTGGAAAGCAAGTTTTTTTTTTTGAGTAACGCGCGTTACCGGCAACACTGCATACAGATGCTGCTGGAAGACACGCCCAGATCTGACATGCATTATTTTTGGATTGATTCAACAACTCTATTAATTGACCTTCAAACTGTGCGATTGCATTGCTTGCTTAGACAATTTATGCTCGGACCTACAGTAAATGCCAACTGTGTCAACAGGCTGTAATGTTTGATTTAAAGCATCTCTGGAGCTTCACAATCTTATTCCAAATGATGAAAGAACATTTAAAAGATGGCAGAGATGACCGCAGCCCAACACTCACTGCATAGTAGGGGTGGGACAAAAAACCGATTCGACCGAACCATCGGTCGTCAAGGGGAGCTAAACGGCCGTATCGGTAGCAGACTTGTCAACCGATACAAAATCCGCCGGGAATCCTTAGATACATTGCTTGTAAAGCTGTGGACCGGATATCGCGTTGCTGTGAATTGGTTGCAAGTGAGGCTTTATGGTTTTCATAACAATAGCAAGAGTTCTGCGCCGTGCTCTACTTGTTTTGTTTACATTTCAGTAGCATCACTATTCAAGCTACTTCCGTGTTTACAGAGAGCTAGCAAAGTAGCGCTCAGAGACGCTTCATTCCCCGGATGTTGTAAACATAATGCAAAGACGTTACGCACCTTTTTTGGGGGGGGGGGGGCTACCGTCAACGCCGGGCTCGCGACACGGCACGCGCGCAGTCGCGCACAACGAGTGACAACATGCAAATGGAGACAGTTAGCAGAAGCCGGTGCCGTACATCTCGGTATTTCCCATGGCTATCGAATCCTCTCGGTGCACTTGTATGTCCCGGGCCAGCGTTGGTACTGCGCGCGAGCCAAAAAGAATAACTCCTGTGACGATCCAATGCATGGATTCAAACGACACAGGTATGCCCCACAGCCAACACACCAGCTAAGCTAAAAGTACACTGCAAGTATCTCATTTCTCAGTTTGTGGCTCCCTATCAATGTACACAACTAGCATGAGCAGCAGGGAACTGAGACGTTCCCGCAATTACGTCTCAAACTCAAAATGAACGACAGCCCAAAAAACAAAACAAACAGTGGTCATCATCGTGTCTCAGATTAAAAAAACAAAAAAGATGTCATCCATTAACCAAAAATGAATGTGATGGCAAAAGAAAAACAAAAATTGTTAAAAACAAAAATTGTTGATAAAAAGGTTAGGGCACTTTTGGAAATATTTTTGGATATATTAAGTTGTTAAAATGTGTTTGATAGATTTATTGTTCCATAAGGTGGCTTCATATTTCTTTTGGCTGGACGGTAGGTTTATTTCATGTCTTAAATTTATGTTTCTGAAATACTTCACAATGTGGACATATTCTGTTTAATTGTGTTGGTGTCTTTTTAAAGGTTAAATATTTATATTTCAAATTGAATTATCAGCCTTTTGTTTTCCTGATCCTGATTTTGAATAAAAAAACAAAAAAACAAAAAACAATTATAACTGTCAATAACAACTAAAAAATATTTAAACTGATACATTTTTCAGTCATGTCGCCCAGCCCTTTGTTCCGGGCTAAGGTCGGGAAGCAACAAACAATGTGAACAGATAAGTGGATTTTTTTTTGTTGCCTTTGAACCTACTCTAGTCTCCAGCTGTACATTTACATAAACATGTTCAGGTTGCCTTTTAGGATATTGTACCATGTTTGCTGTTCTTTTTTTCTTACTTAACTTCTTTTTTCTAATTGGAGGTACAGTGCTCTGCATTAATCAGCACACCCCAACTTTTAGTTTCCTTTCAAAATCAACATTTCTATGGAATACTACACTACAAAATACTCCCACAAATGTGGGTCATTGATTGCAAACAGGATTGGTTAATTTGTACACACACACACACACACACACACACACACACCCACACACACACACTCAAAAGTAGTTTTCTCAGTAAAGTTGTGAAAGAACATGTTGCACAAATAAATAGACCCTGAGAAAAAGACTAATAGCTTGTTTATACCAAGCCTAGCAGACAAGTCATGGCGGTCATAGAAAATGTTTAGATGTAGTCGTTTTTGTTGTGGGTTGCATGAATTTTTACATTAGTTAATTTGATTAAACTAAACATTTTTGTAATATGCATTCTATAATCAAACTTACTTTCATGTTGTCAGTTAAGTGCATATTCTAGGGAACATTTTTGTCAAAATTGTTGGAAATAGTTCTTATATTGAATAAAATCTTTCAATTTTTCGAATAGGGTGTATTCATATATGAACGCTGTATACCCCCACTACCATCGTGTTTATTGTTTCTCCACGTCTTTTGAGGAACTGAGCATATTGCATAAGCACAAATCCTCTGCAATTTGGGGCTGCTATAGTACATGACAAACACCAATAAACAGCGGTGAGGAGGGACCTAGTTTAGAAATGTCTGTATATATTAGGTGCCAGAATACTTTAGGTGGCAAAGAAAAAGAAAGGAAAAAGAAAAAGTGAGCAAC
Organism: Festucalex cinctus; assembly: GCF_051991245.1. NCBI lineage: Eukaryota > Metazoa > Chordata > Actinopteri > Syngnathiformes > Syngnathidae > Festucalex > Festucalex cinctus. Next base: position 67,363,432 of record NC_135411.1, read on the forward strand.
TACAGCTGAACTTGCTTAGCCGATGGTAAGGGTCAGACTGGGAACTCATCATCGGCTTTATGAAAGGCATTTTCTCACAGGGTTGAATAAAGCGTTTGGTTGAGCTGTCTTTGGCAAACATACGTAATTGTTTCACTTCCATTGATATGAGCAACAAAAAAAATAAATAAATCAAGATCATACCTCATGTTTACCACTGTAAATCCGAATTTCCAACATTCATACTTTTGAATCAACGTATCTACTATGGCAGTCGAGTATTTTGTTTGACTTAGCCATACAAAAACAACAATCACATAAAAAGAATTTGGGCTATAAATCAATCTTAATCTCTA